>NW_014012995.1:0-17612 GCF_000611645.1 Monoraphidium neglectum
GCGCGGCGCGGCGCGGCGCGGCGCGGCGCGGCGCGGCGCGGCGCGGCGCGGGGCGTTTGGGGTGGGGGCTCGGCGGTCGCTGGGCCGCGCCTGTACCTTAGCCGAACCTGCCCTGAGGGCTGCACGGCTGAGCTGGGCAACAGCGAGCACGGTTTGAATAAGAAGAAAGTGCGGCGTGGAGGCCCGAGCAAGGGCCTCCGCCCACCTCAGCCGACGGATGGCGAGGTAAATGTCGTCATAGGGGCACCAGCCCGAGCCGGCGCCGCTGTGGGCGTGATGCATGCCGCCCTGCGTCGGTCGCGAGCAGCGACGAGGAAAGCGTGGTTGTGCACGCGCGCACACGAGTAGGGTTGCAGAGAAGGGAGCGAAATGATCTTCTTGTCCTTGGGCAGCAGAAAACAGGGATGCAACAACCAGGGTCCTGCCAGGGCCCCCCTGGAATCGCCCAAAACAACACAATCACACGGCGGGGTTCCGCGCCCTGCCGCCCTTGCTGCCGGCGCACCCCAATGTTGACGGCCCATCCGCGCTCGGCCGCCAGCGCTGCCGCCAGCACCGTGCCCGCCACATGAGTCCGCTGGAGGGGAGGGGCGGGGGCAAGGAGCGCTCGAGGTAAGCAGGCAGGTGCGCCGTCGTCAAAGACAGTGCTGTACGCGCTGCTTCGCAGCCCGTTGCGCAGCGTGTGGTGCGGGAGGCAAAGCGCAGGATCACCTGTGACGTGCCCAGGCTGCCGGGTCCGTGAGTGTGCGTGCGTGCCGCATTATGGGAGAGCCGCAGTACCAAGAGCTGCAACTCCGACCGCCCGCCGTCTGTGAGCCCTCACCATGCCGGCCATGACTTTCTTGTCCACCACGGCTGCTGGCAGCAGTGCCAGTGGGGCCAGCTCCAAAACCTGATGGAGGGTGCAGGGGTCGGGGTTCCGAGCATCGGCACAGGCGCTGCACGGCGCATCACCTCAAGTGAACGGCGCGCTCGCGGGCGTTGGGTGCGCAGAGCGACACCCAGCAGGCGCCCGACCTGCAGCTGCTTGAGCCCTCTGATGGAATGCGCAAGGACGCCCCTTGAGGCGGCGCTGACGGCGCCCTGAAGACAGCCAGATGCTGGTGCGGAGCAACCACCCAACAGGCGCTCAAGCCCTGACCACGCACCCCCATGCGCTGCAATTGTGCAATCCAGACTCCTGCACACAATCACAATTGCTAGAAAAACTCGCATGTGGCACGCATGCACGCGCGCATGTGCAAAAAGTGCGCACCTCGGCCGCCTTTTTGCTGCTGGAACGCAGCCGAGCCAGGTAGGCTCCCGAGTGGACATCCAGCAGCAGCTGCTCCGGCGCCTCTGTCGGTGTCACCAACTGCCGGTGCGGGTCGCTGATGATGCCGCGCCGCTGAAGCCCGTCGACGACCTGCCAGGGTGACATGCGTGTTTGCGGGGGTAAGGGGGACGGCCCAAAATCCAGCTGCTCAAGTCTTGTGGCGTTTAATACTCTCTGCATCAGCAGTGCGTCGGTGGCGCTGGTGCATGCACCGAATGAGAGAGGGCGGACTGGCGCGGCTTGCGGCTCACCCTTCGAAACTTGCAAGCGTCAAAGGGGTGCAGCTTCTCTATGCCAAACAGCGAAATGTTATACGCCTGGTGGGGGCGCGGCGAGGAGAGACGGGTGTTTCTGCGCAAGCAGCCGGCGCTGCGTGTGATTGAAGCCACAGCTGCAGCAGCGCCTTGCAGCAACAGCGTCACCGCCACCTACCCCAAAAAAGAGGGCTCGCGGCTTTACAAACAGCGCGAATGACCTTCTGGCAGCAAGGGGTCTGCTGCGGGGCGCGCCTGTGCCCCGCCACGCCCACCTCGCTGTACACGATGGGCAGCTGCGCGGCGCCTGGCCAGGTGGCGCAGCAGTCTGCATAGTGGCGAGACAACGTCGAGCCCAGCCCTGGTGACGCAACCGCGGCCGCCCCGGCCATCAAACTCCTGCTGCTGCTGGTGCAGATACTGCTACTACGTCTGCTGCTGCTCCTTTGGTTTCTGGTGCAGCTGCAGGTGCGGCTACTGCTCCTGCTGCTGTAGCTGCTAGCGCCAGATGTGCCGCGTGGTGGTTGGTGCGCTGAGTGCCTGAGATACAGCGCCCGGTGTGCTACTGCGTGGTGCGTGGTATGCAGTCGCGCCACACTCATAACAGAAACGGAATTCACCTCAGCTCGCACTGAGTGAACAGCATGGCCGACGTGATAAGATCAGCCGCGTGATGGTCGATCTGGCGTTTACGCGTACCGTTTGAAAGTGAGTATAGTTTGCAAGGAATTGACCACCCACTTCAAAACAGGTGCAATCGCTTATTGGTATCGTGCATTGGCAACATGTGTGCTGTCTCGCCGAGACAGCTGCGACGTCAAGGTTTGGCCGCTAGCGTCTGCGAGCAAGGCGTTCAGTTCAATGATCAAATGTGTTTTCAAATCAAAGTATACCTCAACTACCTTGGAGTCGTAGTCGGCCGTCACCGTCTCACCGGGGATCCGAAGGAACAAGTGCGGCAAGCAGCAGAGTGCATAAAGAGAGTGGGGTATCCCTGCCCGTAACCTTTGTGTTTTAGTAATGGTGCCAGCAACTCCATCACCTCCAGAAAGCACGTTGCAAGGGGGGTCAACCTATTGTTGACTGCGCTTGCAACATGGGCTTCGTGATCCATGGCGCCTGGCTGCAAAGAGCAGGATTCAACCTTCTTAGAATAGGTGTGACCGGAGCAACCACGCACCGGCATGTGCCCCGGCACGCCGTTTGTTCGGCCAGACAGCACGCTGGGGAAAGTGCGCATGGGTGCGGCCCAACGGCAACTTTTCCCCTGCATAATGTGAAGCGTACCGTTCGACTGCACAAGCTGCACTAAGTGACATCTCTGCTATCCTGTAATGTCAAAAGCACGCATGCCTGATGTTCCCTTTCCGGCTGGCCTAAATCTGGTCCCCTGGGCCAAGCCAGCAACCCAGGGCATGCACGAGCAGGGCAAGAGCACGGATCAGAATCGGCCCCTAGATAACAAGCCACCCCTGACTGTCCACCTCCTCAACAGCATAGAACCACAATTTACAACCCCAATGCATCTTCACATGCACTTTGTTCGCTCGCGGCGAGTATTGCAGGGCAATGGTCTGCAGCGAGTGCCATTCGTGCTGTTTTTATACTGCTGTGGAACACACGATCGACAGCCGGTCCTCACTGTGCGTGGGCATATCAAGTATTGCAGGGAGCCGTGACTTTACACTTTTCCCGGCACACGAAAACAACTGCAGCTCATGTCGGAAAACCTGCGGACGTCCCCGCGATCTCCCTCGCCAGCTCGCTTTGACTAGTTCTCCAACACCTTCGTCGATACTTTGAACTTAGCTGGCAACGCCTTGAGGCTCCCGGCCACTTGCCAGATCAGCCTCACCGCAGTTGCTCAGTTGCCTCGCCAGGATGCTCGCTGCTGCCAGGTACGGGCTTGTGTAGTCGCTGTCTGTTCACATTACGAGACCAGCCGTGGAGGCCTGAGCGTCTTCGCTCGCGAGCGGCGCAACGGGCTTGCTGGCAACGATCGCTCTCTGCTTCTATTTGCAGGACGACCGCCACCCGCCCCGCCGCCGGCGCAAGCCGCGCCCGCGTGGTCCAGGTCAACGCCGTGGCACAGCCTAAGCACAAGCGCGCCGCGGGGAAGGCGCCGCAGGCGTCGAGCAGCAGCGGCGCCGCCAGCAAGGCTAGCGGCGCCAGCAAGGAGGAGAGTCGCAAGGCGCGTGCAGCGGCGTACTCCACGTGGCAGGTGCGCACCGCCTTATCAGCCCCGCGATGATGATCCGGCTCCATGCAGAAGCCTCAGCAGGCATGATGCCCTAGAAGCCCTGCCAGGGCCACCAGCGCTCTGACGGCCCGCCTCAGGGCCGCCTCGCACCCTGTAAACCCCGGTTGCCTGCCGCCGCTACCCACCTCTATACTTGCACCCCCTTGCCCCTCTCAGGCGATGGCGAAGCACGCCTCAACGTCATCTGCGACCCCCTCGGGCTTCGACGAGTCTATGATGTGAAAGGGCTCACACCTAGTCAGGTAGCTGGCTGCAGGCGGCTGGCCGCCGAAGCCAAGCATGCGGTGTGTTGAGGTGCCCTGGCCCGACACCTGCCTGCTGGCCGCCTCCTCGTAGAGACACACCGTGCCCTCGCACGACGCAAGGGCGCTCGGCTCGCGCGGCTGTCAATGTGCCGGTGACGTCGTCCACTGGGCTGAATTTTTTGCACGCCAGATCGCCGCACATGCGGCGACGGCGCATGTAGTTGTGTTTATTTACTGCGAAAACAGCTGTGCTGAAAATCATCCAGTGCACAAGCCGACATGATGACACATGGGAGGCATGAATCGTTCGAGCGCACAAAAACACACACGTTGCGCCCCTCCCATTCTTACACCTCACCTGCGCTTTGCCGCTGCGTGCCACGCCGAGCCGGGCTTGATCCACATATGGCGCGCAAATCGCGTACAGTTTTGCTGTTGCCTCCCTGCGGCAAACGTTATCCGCCGCAGCTGCAGAGTTCGATGGGTGCGAGCGGGGCAAAAACCCCATGGCTTGCTGTATATTGGCATTGCCACCTGCGATGTCAGCTTTCATACATCTGCATCGTAACTGTACCACGGAGCACTTGCACAGAGGGCACAGGGGAGTGTTGGCGGCCGCGGTGAAGCCGGGGTGTGGGGGTGTCAGATGCCAGGACTTGTGTCAGACCCAGTCAGGCAGCGGTGCCAGCAATGACGCAACGCCTTTCGCAGGGCACAGAACAAGCCGCTTGGACCAGCGTGGGCCCCTGTGACGTCATGGGCTTCTCATGTTTTGGTCCTGTGGGTGAGGTGTCCCTGCGCAGCAATGACCGGTGAGACAGTTCCCCAGGCCCACGCGTCACCCACTCAGCTGTTGCGACCAATGTTTGACTGTTGACCCCTATTCTTGCTGTCTTGGACCCTGTCGCAACCCCCTCCCCACCGCTGTACGTGCGCCCACCGCACCCTGCTGCACGCACCTGATAACCCAGTGCCCTTCACTGCTGTTCGCCTTCATCCATGAATCCAACCACTCCGCCACGCGGAAGCACACCTGGTTTGCTGTTGCCCCTGTCATCTCACCACCCTCCCCTCCTTCTTGTCGTAACACATCCTGTCTCTGTTGAACCACACAAATGATCGGAGTGCCCGCGCACCGGTCACTGGTTACAACAGAGCTGCATAGTGATGTGCACCATGGCCGTGTGATCACACGTCAGAACAAAACAAAACTTTGCAATTTTTAACCCAGTAGTTCTGCAGCAGCTCAGCAAGAGCTATGGCGTTTAGACCTCCTGCGAGGACGTCGCTGCAGCGTGGCACAGCGGGTTCTCGTACAGCCTCTGTGGCTGCTAGGCGCCTGGTTGTGCCGCGTGTCTCGCTGCTGGACGCCATTGTCAAGCCGATCACCACCAGCGGCCAGGTATGCGCGCTGCGACTGCAGCGTGTGATGCATGTCGAGGACGCAGCCCTCAGTGCCGGCTATACACAGCTCCCCATGTGCCGTCAGCGTACCCCAGGACGCTGGTGAACTGCTTGCGTGGCGCCTGCAGCGGGCGCCTTGGGTGCAGCGGGCGATCATTCAATGCGGCTCTGGTGAACCCTCCCCGAAGCTGTGCCGGGGGCCTGCCCGAACAGCAGCGCCCCTGCGCCCACGCGACCCTCAGATCGATGACCTGAAGAAGGGCATCGCCACGTTCTACGATGAGAGCTCTGGGCTGTGGGAGGAGGTCTGGGGGGAGCACATGCACCACGGTGAGCCTGGGCGTGGCAGCGGCAGCGGTCGCGCATCAACGGCGGCCGCTCTCGCTAGCTCCGGGTAGCGCCGATCGGCGTCCTGGAGGGAAAATCAGAGCAATGGTCCTGCGATACGGGAAGTGCCTGTATTTAGTGATAAGCACACCATGACTAGGCAGGCATGCCCAGGCACGCCGCACTGCCATCATGGTCGCGCCTCCGCGGCTCCCCTCCCAAACGCCACGCTGCAGGCTACTATCCGGCTGGCGGCGCTCCCAAGTCCAACCAGCAGGCGCAGATTGATATGATAGAGGAGACGCTTTCTTGGGCCGGCGTGGACACGCCACCCAAGACGGTGGGTGCGGCAGGAGAGGGGTGTTTGTGACCAGTGTGGCAAGGCCACAGAGGGGGGCCGGGGGCCTAGCTCTGGGGCAACTGCAAATCGCAAGTGTTGGGCGGTATGTGTGTGTGTGTGTGTGTGTGTATGTGTGCGTGTGTGTGTGTGTGTGTGTGTGTGCAAGCGTGTGGGTCTGATCGGACGGCAGAGAGCTGTGGTAACCTCGTGTGGACGATGCTCACCAGGGTCGCGCATCAAAGTTGCAGGCGCGTCTCAAGCCGCATCCTGCGCTCTGGCCGCGCGCAGATGGTGGACGTCGGCTGCGGCATCGGCGGCAGCAGCCGCCACATAGCCCGGAAGTATGGCTGCACGGCAAAGGGCATCACGCTCAGCCCCGTGCAGGCGGCGCGCGCCAACGCGATCAGCGAAAAGGCGGGCCTTGGGGACAAGTGCTCCTTCCAGGTGGGTCCACTGCGCGGAGCGGGGCCTGATTTTGGCGGGCTCGCGGGCGCAGTGGTGGGCTGGCCCTGCTACAGATACAGTCTGCCGGGCACGCCTCAGCGTCCCGGCGGCCGGGTGGTGCGTCGTGCGGCTGTTGCTGCTGCATTGGCCAAGCTATCTGGGTGTGTGGGCGCAATTAACCTTCGGCGACATCCCATGCGCGCGCGCTCCCTTGCGATTACAGACACAGAAACACACACACACACACACCTAATGACGGTGCGCGCGTGCTCTCCCACAATCCACGCACCATTAACCTGACATGCGCCCTGCAGGTCGCGGACGCCCTGCACCAGCCCTTTGACGACGGCAGCTTCGACCTGGTCTGGTCGCTCGAGAGCGGAGAGCACATGCCCAACAAGCCGTGAGCCTTCCCCTGCAGCATCCCCGTGCTGCCAAGTGCTGCTGGTACCCTGTGCCGCCCCGACCGCGGCGCGGCATGCAGCCCTTTGATTGCCCAGATGCACTTGGTGGGCTGGCGCATTAACTGGCCTCATGCGCGCACAGGCAAGGCTCACCTACTCGGGCACCAGCTTTTTGCGCCTGTCGGCTGGCCTCCCCCACTTGAACGCGCCCGCCCGGCCGCCGCCACCCCGCGCGCCGACCCTCGCGCCACCTTGAATCCTGCCAGGCAATTCGTGCGGGAGCTGGCGCGCGTCTGTGCCCCCGGCGGCCGCGTCATCATTGTCACCTGGTGCCACCGCGTCCTGCAGCCCGGGGAGGAGCGGCTCAACGCCGAGGAGCTGGTGGGGGCCCTGCTGGTTGGGGCAAAGGGGGCAGGGTAGTGTGTGACGGGGCGAATGAATCATCTTGTAAGATGGGCAGCAGGGGTGTGTCGGGGGGCCGGCTGGGGTCTCGTCGGGTTGTGGCCCGGCAAGATCATGACAGGCAGCGTGCTGCGTCTGCTTCTGGGCGGCTGCGTTAGGGCAAACCACCTGGGTAGGCAGGTCGCCATGGGCAGCGTCAGCGCCCAGAACGTGGGCTACTCACCCCTAGAGGGATGGCCCTGCACCCTCTGCGGACGGGCCACCCTCCACCGCCCCCCTATGATCGGGCCACGCCCCCCCCCCCCGCAGTCCCTGCTGGACCGCATCTGCGAGGCATACTACCTGCCCGCCTGGTGCAGCATCGCCGACTACCAGCGCCTGTTCGGTGGGCGCCTGCGTCTCCCTTGCGCGCCCCGTGCGACCGCGGCGCCTGGTTGCTGGTGGATGGAAGCCGTGTGGGCGCACGAGCGCGCGCCTGTTGCCATCGCGACTGCGTTGGGGTCTGCACCGATGCTTCGAGCCGAAACCGTCGCCTGCACGCCCGCGTGTCCTGCCAGCCTGCCTGGCTTGATGTCATCCTACGTGTACATCATTCACATCCGTCCTTTCCATAATTCGGCGGCCCGTAGAGGCGGAGGGGCTGGTTGACGTGAAGACAGCCGACTGGTCCAACGAGGTGGCGCCCTTCTGGACGGAGGTCATCCGCAGCGCCCTCACCACAAAGGTGCGGCCGCGGCGGCGCGCATGCACGTGCGAGCACCGCACCCGGGCGGCTGGACACCGGTGCAGGATGCGCGGGATTCGCGCTTTGTGCTGGCGGAAGCCGGTTCGGTCCTGCTGCAGCGGCGGCGCCCGCCATTTCCCTGCCAGATGGGCCGTTGGTTGGCCCCCAAGGGGCATGCAGCAGCCACCCAGTCCACCCCCTGCCGCGTGGCCACTGCAGGGGATTGCTGGACTGTTCAAGGCCGGCTGGACGACCATCAAGGGGGCGCTTGTGATGCCCCTGATGGCGCAGGTGCGCTGTGGCGCCGTGTAGCGGCGCCATGGGCGGCCACCCATCGGCATCGCGGCTCGCAAGAGTGTTGTGACGCACCTCTTGCGAAGGAGCAGCGGCCCCCTGATGCGCATGTCCGACGGCGGGGCGACATGATAACATGCCCGCTTGTCAACCCTTCCAGTCCCGGCCCAACCGCCGACCCTCCCGCCTCACTCACCCTCCCACCAAAATGTGTCCATGGGCACTGCAGGGCTTCAGGATGGGCCTTGTCAAGTTCGTGCTGATCACAGCCAAGAAGCCTGAATGAACAATGTGCAATCGGTGTGAAACCGCTGGCTCGCATTCGAAGGGAATTCCCTCGGGCCGCGGCAGCCTCTGTGGGCTGCAGCAGGCAACGCAGGCGCAACCCTCCGCAGCACAGCGACGCAGAGGCTCCGTGCCAACCGTCACATTATGCCGGCCTGCATCCTGCAAGCACTGGTCGGCTGTTCAAAAACGACCTTGCAATGCACCCTCTCTTCGTGCTGACCTGCGCACCGCTGGCTTTGCCATTCGGGACCCGTGAACTTGTGACCGGGCAGATTGTAAAACATGGCATGGAGTAGCTTGAGCACACACACTTGCAAGTGCGCCGAGGCAGCGGCCTTGTTGTGGGCATCAGCTTAGTGTCATCAGTGCCTGAATCACGTCGTGACCAGAGAGTTGGGGTGACGCCAAACGAAAGCTGACCCGCCCAGACCCTGGCACGGGTGAGGCGGGCTGCTGAAAGGTGGGGTTGCACACAAAACGGTGGGGATTATTCAGGTGTCTCATCTTGCTCTGTCGTCACCTGCATTTTCTTAGTGCTATTGGAAAGCAGCCTTACAAGCTTCTGGCAAGGGGATGGGCACGCGGCCAGTTCGGGCTTGGGTCCCAGAACAACGCAAGGCATCAACACGATGACAGCAACGTGTGCAAAAGCAGCGCAGGACAGTTTTTAGGCCTTTGTGGTGTTTAGACCCAGGATATTGTTGGTTCATTTGACAAGATGGGGCGCTCCCACCTCCTGTCTGAACCTTGTCACAGCTTTTTTGCGGGAGCCGTAGGGCCCGCGAATAAGATGGTCGGTCCTGACCATGCCAGCAATGTCCACATGCACCAACTCGCAGCTGGCTGCTCCATGCAGCTTCGCACTCGGCGGATAGCAAACATGCTGGGTGCTTGCAATAAAGCTAGTCCAATCAGCGTGGCGTTGCTGGGCCGCCAGGACTTGCCACTGCAGTGTGTCTACATGCGGTAGTGCAGGTGTCACAAGCCTGCCTGTCCCGTGTGCCTTGCGGTGGCACCCCATGCCAACCTGTGCCTTGTATTCGCGCACAAGGTTGCCTACCATGCTCGTCCGATCAATACTCAGTGTCATAGGGATGTTTCACCTGGTGTGGATGCGTGCACTCACGATACACTTGGCGCTGCATTCGTTAGTAAACGGACCTCATGGCATCGATGGTCTGACGCTTTCCTGGACCACCAACCAGTCACAGCGCGACAGACACAGCCATTGAAACTTACATGCGCTTGCCTAAAAACACGACTCTGGGACCACCGTGATGGGCGCAACCGATCACGGCTCACATGTCGAGCAGGACCAGCAGGCTGTCTGTCATCAATTCAAGCCCAAGAGCACCTGATAATCTTTTTGGAGGCGTGTCACCCGTGTCGAGTGGCCCAAGTGGAGCAGTCTCGTGAGTGGGCCCGCGTGCGCAACAAGGCTACGAGTTACGTACAGTGCCGACGAAAGGAAGTAACCGCAGTAGAGCTAGAAGACTTGTTAGGCTCACCCTCTGCCGTTTCGAGGGCGGGCCACAGTCCTGACATCCCCGTCTGTGACAAACGCCCCTCCCAAAAAGGGTAGATGTGGCCTCAGACCGACAGCAATCAGCAGTCTTGGGGTAACCCTGATATCTCGCAGCAGCAGGCACCAGAGCAGCGCGGCGGAGGCGCGCCGCATGTTTATCGGATCGCCGCTGCCGCTGCGGCGGCCGCTGCAGGTGTAGATGGCGGAGCTGCTGCGGCCAACGCTGCCGCGACCGTGTATGCATCCCAAAACCCCCAGCCTGAAATTCGCCAGCAGCGGCCGCACACGCAGCGCGGCAGCCCGCATGGGCCGGGCGGGCAGTTGTATGTGGGCCACTTCCAACCGCCCCCCCTGTACCAGCAGCAGCTCGTTCATTACGCCCGGCAGCCGCACCTGCAGCACCACCAAGAGCACCATGGTTACGGTAGCCTGGCCCAGGCACCCGTCAACGGCTACGCGTACTCAGCGCCAGTCATGCCCGTCACAGCCCCTCCTGCATGGCCATCCACCCTGATGGGCCAGCTGCCGCAAGCCGCGCGGCCGGGCCCCCAGCAGCAGCCGTACGGTGGCGCGTATGCGCGCACCCCGCCCACACCGTTTGGGCCCATCAGCAGCGCGGAGCCGCAGCCGGGAGCAAGCGGCAGAGGGGCTGGGGGCGGGACCAGGGGGCGCAGCCGTGGGGGCAGAGGCAGCAGCAGCGCACCGGGGATCCATGGACACGGGCGGAGGTCGAAGCCTGCGGCAGGTGCGTTGGGCGAGGGTTCAAGGTGTGTGGTGCTGCCCGTAGCTTCCATGTACTGGGCAAGCGCCGTGCCAGCTTGGGGCCAAGGCAGCAACGATTGTGCCTGCCCTCGCTTGCGCGCCCTAGGTGAGTGGCATCTGTAAGTGCTGTGGTCTTACTGTGCTCTTACACGGCTTCGCCGACTCACAATTGCAGCGCCGACTTTGCAAACACGATGTTCGATGTCTCGTGCTCCCACCGCAGCCGGAAACGCCGCCGACCCCGCCGTCGACGCGCTGCTGTCATGCGTGCGCCGCACGCCGGCCGGCGGGCCTCTGGACGGCCGGGCGCTGGCGCAGGCGCTCGCCGTCATGGACAGCCGCGGCGTGGCGGCCGCGCTCAAGGAGCTGTCCCGTGGGCAGGCTGGCGGCGCAGCCGCGCGGGAGGTGCGTGGGCGACAATGTATTGCAGCGGCGCGGGCGCTGCCGCACCGCATGCTCGCCTGACCTTGGCCCTGAGTGGTCAGAGGCTAGAGGCTTAGGCACGACCATCCACGACCCCAGCCATCTGGGGGCCCCAGCGTGGCAGGCCGTCAACTTCAGCCCTGCTGCTCTGGTTCTTGTGCCGCCACCGCCTGCCGGCGCCCACCCCCGCCAGGTGTTCGACTGGCTCTGCGCGCTGCCGCCCGCTGACCCGCTGGCACGGCTGTGCGACGTGTACACCTTCACCGGCATGGTGGCGATGTGCGTAGATGGCCAGGAGCTGGCGCGCGCGATGGGGCTGGTGGAGGAGATGCGGGCGCGCGGCATCCAGAGGAATGTGCACACGTACAGGTGCGAGTTTTGCTGGGCGCGAGCCTGCCTTTTGCGTGTGTGTCGATGCCACACAGCAAACGCACAAGGGACATTTCAATGGGCTCACCGACGGCGGTCTGTGCGCCGCCGCTCTCACGCCCATCGCCCCTGCCTATACACAACCGGTGCATCCGCCGCTCAGCGCGCTGATGAATGTTTGCATCAAGTGCGGCCAGCTGCAGCAGGCGCTGAGCGTCTATAGGACCATGCAGGCGGAGGGCTGCACCCCCAATGTGAGCGGGGTCCCGAGCGCGCACAGCGCCGCAGCAATGCGGGCTTGGGCACTGGCAGCCGCTTCGCTGCCGTCCCCAATGACACCCGCGCGAACGTGCTTTGGGCTCGGAGGTGGATTCAGCAGTTGACTGGTGCATGCTTGCAGTCTTTGGTGCAACTTGGTAGTGAGTTGCGTTGGATTGTACTAGGCGAAACATTTACACATACACACACATTGCAACGTGTCCCGCGCTACACATACACACACACACACACACACACACACACACACACACAACATGTGTGATGTACATTTCACCAGGTCGTGACGTTCAACACGCTGATTGACTTATATGGAAAGACTGGCCAGTGGGCTGAGGCGCTGGCCGCGCTGCGGCAGATGGAGGTGCGGCTTGAATTGCGTTAAAGAGGGGGACAAGCCAGGGCCACGGACGGCCGCACCACGGGAGGCGCCTGCCCCTTGCGAGACTCGACTGATCCTCTCAGCGCAACTCTCCATGGGTGCCACGTCCTGCCTGGATCGCCGCACTCGCCCGACCCCTTGCTTCTGCCCCAAACGAACTAACATTTTGTGCACTGCGGTCACCTGCAGGCGGAGGGCATCAAGCCTGTGACGCGCACGTACAACACCCTCATGATCGCCTGCAACGCCAGCGGGCAGTGGCAGGAGGCCCTCGGCGTTTACAACAGTGAGCAGCGGACGCGTGCTGCGTTGCCTGTTGCTCCATGCTATCCTCTTTCCAAGCATTGGCAACCGCTCTTCGCTCGGGTCGCTCTGCCACGTGTACTCGAGGAAGAGCCGCCCGCATCCCACGCTGATCAATGCTGCCCTGTGGCAACCTGCAATGCTGCTGCCCCATTCGGCCGTCAGACACTGCTGCAGCAAGCTGTCGTGATACTCCTTGATATTTCTTGGGGGACGGCTCCACCAATCCCCCGCAAAACCCCGCAGGTATGCTGGCTGCCGGCCACACCCCCAACACGACCACGTACAACGCCCTGATCAGCGCCCACAGCCGCGCCGGCAGCCTGGACCGCGTGATGGAGACGTTCAGCGAGATGGTCAGCCGCGGCTGCGAGCGCAGGTGAAAGGTTGCCGAATTACACAGCGTTGTGAAAGGGGTGGGCAGGCCTGTCTGAGGAGCTGTATGCAGGTGTCGAGGGCCAAGTCCATAATCTGCATGCTGCTTCAACCTAAGAAGATCGACCTGAAGCAAACCAACCCGCATGGACGCCGCAACGCAGCGTGATCACCTACAGTGCGCTCATTAGCGCCTGCGAGAAGGCGGGGCAGTGGCAGGCCGCGCTCGACCTGTTCGAGAGGATGCAGGCCGAGGGCTGCCCCCCGAACGTCATCACCTTCAACAGCATCATCACAGCCTGCGGCCAGGTGGGTGCCGGCTGTCCACGTACCTGCAATCCATCAGCTGCAGTTGCCTGGAAGCATACAACCTGACCACTGAACGTTTTTTTCAGTGATTGTTGTTGCGCATCCGCGTCCACCGTGCCCTTTGGCTGGGCAGGGCAGCGGGCAAGGCTTCAACCCATGGTGTCTTCATCGGAGTGTTCGGGGGCGGGCTGACTGCATCTGCGAGCCCACCCCTCCCGGTGGCCCCAAACCTTCTTGCTGCAGGGCGCCCAGTGGCGGCAGGCGTCGGAGATCTTCTCGCAGATGCAGCGCAGCGGCTTCCGGCCGGACGTGGTCACGTACACCGCCCTCATCTCAGCGTTTGAGCGCGGCGGCGAGTGGCTGCGCGCCCTTGAGGCCTTCAGGCTGGTGAGTGCGCAGTGCTACGCACAGCGTGACGCGATGTTGTGGATGCCAGCGAAGGGCGGTGGGACATCGGGTCTGGTGGCTTTTGAGGCCAACGGGACTGGGGGGGTACTGGTGGCATTCTATGAGTGCGTTGAGTCGCAGCGGTCCTATAAAAGTGAAAGGTTAGGCGCAAACAGCCTCAGATGGGAAGTATGATGGGGAGTCCGCTCCTGTTGATAAGGGATGCGGGCGTGCCCTGTGCACGCTGAGATGATGTGGCGACGCACGATCCCGCGCGGGTCCTTTTTGCAGCGCCTTGCGCCGCCAGCTCTTTGATTACCTGTGGCATGCACGGCTCAAAGCTTGAGGGAGCCTTTACGCACACCCCTGCAAACACGCTGCCGCGGCCCCGACCTTGGACACCTGCAGATGCAGGACAAGGGCTGTGTGCCTGACGCGATACTCTACAGCGCCCTGCTGGACACCCTCTGGGACACCGGCGTCGCCTGGGCGCAGGCCAAGGCCGCGCGCCTGTTCAGGCAGGCGGCCAGGCAGGGGCACTTCAAGAGGCCGCCGGGCCCGTCCGGACAGAAGTGCGAGCTGCCGCTGCAGCAGCTGAGCCCGGGGATGGCGCTGCTGGCGCTGCACTGCTGGCTGGCGGATCTCGGGTGGGCTGGCGGTGTCGGGGGCGGGAGTAGGATGCGCGCGTGCCTGAGTGTGTGTGTGTGTGTGTGTGTGTGTGTGTGTGTGTGTGTGTGTGTGTGTGTGTGTGTGTGTGTGTGTGTGTGTGTGCACGCGCGTGCGCGCGCGTGAATGTGAGTGTGATTGTGCATGTGCAAACGTGGGCGCACGTGTGGCATGTCCAGGGATCTGAGGCTCCAGCAATCAATCCATCGGCGCATGCCAGCGGCGCCCGAGGCCAGCTGCCAGCTGCCAGGCAGCCGCACGACAGCAGCACGCCGCACCCCCTGGCGCTATGCATGACGGCGACGCCCGCCTCAACGACGTCATCCCACCTGACACGCGCGCGCGCGCGCCTCTTCTTCACTGCCGCAGGGCCCTGGCCGAGGCAGGCGGCGCCGCGGCGCTGCCCGCGGCCCTCAGCATCTCCCTCGGCCGCCCGCGCCAGCGCGACGCCGCGGCGTCCGCCCTGCGCGACAGCGTGTACGCACTGCTGCGGAGCTACGGCAGGTGCGGCCCAGGCTTCCTGTTTCGGCGCCTGGGCGGTGCCTGCGAGCGGGGCGTCGAGCGTGATTGCTGCTTCTAAGTGTCGCGCTCGTTTCTGGGGCGCAGCGCGTGCAGTGCTAACGCAATGTCTTTTCAGGCAATGTCTGCTCAGGCAGTGTCTGCTCAGGCACTCGTGGGTGGGGCCCTAGTGCCGGGTGTAGACCGTTCCTATGCCTCAAGAAATGCTGGGACTGTACCCTACGCGTCGTTTTCAATTTCGTCCCTGCAGCCCGTTCGCGCCGACGTCGGGCGACGGCCTGCCGGCGCCATCGAGCGGAGCGAGCGGCAGCAGCAGCGCCGGCGGCAGCCCCAGCCGCGCTGAAGGGGGCGGCGGCGGCGGCGGCGGGCAGGCCAGGGGTGCGGGGGCGCCTGGCACCTGGACAAGGCTCGAGGCGTCGGGGCCGGCGGTGGCGGCGTGGGTCTTGCAGGTGCGATGGCGTGGGGTGTCTGTGAGACTGGTTTGAATATCGCAAAGTGCACCAGGGCTGGCACGACGTACGTGGCGCGCGCACTCACATGCATAGCGCCACGACACAGCCAAACAGTTGTCCCCAAGGGCTTGGGTCTGGTGCGGGCCGAAGCTTCCCGACCTGTGCTTCCTACAACACACCCACACCCAACCAGCCACCCAAATCCCGCCTCCCCCCCCACACACACACACATTTCCTCTCACTATCCCACACATGCACACATACACACACGCACATTCCCTCGCACGGGCGCATTCTCTCTCCGCCACTCCCAGGAAAACGTGCGCCACGCGGTCGACAAGTACGCACCCGCCCCCCTCCCCGCCGCGCCCCCCGGCGCCCATGCTTCCGCCGCCGCCGCCGCCGCGAGCGCCTGCCCAGATTTCGACGGCGCCGACGACGCCGTCGCGGCGTCCGAGGCGGAGGCCGGGGAGGATCTGGTACAGATTTCGCGCGAGCGCGCGGCCGAGGGCCGCAGCCGCGACGCGTTCGCCGCCGTTGCGCACTTCGAGAAGACGCGCTGCCTCAGCGTGCAGCGCATGGGGCCGGGCTACCTTGCAGCGCGGCCGGGGGTCGCGCGGGGCGCGGCGGCGGCGGCTCGGGCGGCGGGGGCGGAGGCGGGGGCGGCGCACGACGCGGTGCTGCTACTGGACCGCGCGGCCAGCACGGGGGCGCCGGTGCGTGCTAGCGGGCGGGCAGTGTGTGTGTGTGTGTGTGTGTGTGTGTGTGGGTGGGTGGGTAAGTGTGTGTGTGTGTGTTCGCATATGTGTGTTCAAGCAGGATGTTTGTCCAAGGGTTTCCAGCTATGTTCAAGCTCTAACAACCACGTGCCAGCCGACATGAGTCTGTCATCTTCTGCGCGTGTGTGTCCGCTCAGTAACCATCAGGCTCGAGAAGCCCTGCATGCTCAAACGCCAGTGTGCCCCTCTTCCTCTTCACTGGTCGCAGCTCGAGGGTCCTGGGTTCCCTGCCTTGACGGCCGCGTGCCTCTACCTCGTCGCGTCCACAACCTCGGACGGCAGCCGCACGTCCAAGGCCCACGCCCCCACCGCGGCCCAGGTGGCCGAGGCGGCGGGAGTGGAGGAAGGGGCGCTTGTCCAGGCGGAGGCGGTGGTGAGGGCGGCGCTCCAGGTGGGTGCGCGCGGCAGCCTGGCGGTGTCCCGCTGCCCGACCCCTGCAATTTGCTCCACACTGGGTGTCTCGTCACCCCCGCGCTTCGCACGCTCCATGGGGTTCTCCCTCGGACAGTTGTGCCTCACGCCAGCTGCCGTCAAACTGGGCCCCCCTGCCAGTCTCCCAAGCTAGCACACACTCAGTCCCTCCCTTCAAGAAGGCCACAATCAGCAGCCGCACCCCTGACTCAACCCTCATCCGCTCGAACTCTCTGTTTTGCCCCAACAGAGCCCCGATTTCCCCTATGGCGATCTGGAGGCCATCTCGGCGCTGCGCTGCCTCACCCTCTACTGCGACCGGCTTGCCGGGCCGGAGCCCGCGCGCCTAGACACACATGACGGTCACGGCGGGGAGGTGCGCCTTTAACCCACCGCCCGGCTGCGCGCAGCTCTTGCCCATGCCTGTCACGGCCTGGCCGGGTCCGCTCTGCTGCCTGCTTTGGAGAGCGCGCTCTGCCGCTTGGCGTGCGATTCCACACCCCCTTCTTCCCACCTGACTCGACCCGTTTCCCGCGTGCCAACACTCGCCATGCTGCCGCCTCGCACCGGCCGCCCAAAACCGACGACCCACACCGCAGCGCGCACGGCAGATCGTCTGCGCCGCCCTGGAGGACCCCGAATTCTTGAACTACCGCCCCTCCATCACCGCGGCCGCCGCCGTGTACGTGGCGCGCATGCAGCTGGGCCGCCTGCCCTACTGGCCGACCGCGCTGAGCGCGCTGACAGGCTACAGCGACGGCTGCACGCCGGAGCTCGCGGCCGCGATCCGCGGTGCGCAGCGCCTAGCGAGGGCGCCGGCCGGGGCGCCGGGCGCGCTCGGGGCGCCGTCCTCCCCCGTCAGCGGCGGCGGCGGCGGCAGGGGCCGCGCCGGCGGCGGGGCGGGGGCCGGTGGCGGGGCAGCCGCCGAGGCGGGGGGCCCGACGGCCGGTCCTGGGCGTGACGGGGCGTGAGC
>NW_014012995.1:18103-22175 GCF_000611645.1 Monoraphidium neglectum
GCCCGACGGCCGGTCCTGGGCGTGACGGGGCGTGAGCCCTGCACCGCCGCGGCCGCCCCTGGCCTGGCGGCCGAACCGCCCCTGGCTGATGCGGCTTCACCCGCAGCATCGCCGACCGGCCGTGCCACCGGCCGGCCACCAGGCGGGGTCTTGTAGACCCCTTTCAATGCTCGTCGTCGCGTGTGGCTAGCGACGATCGAGCCTTGCCGGCCAGGCCCCCAGGCTCGCACTTATCACCGGTCGCCGATCTGGGCGCCTGCACCCCAGCGGTCGCGCCGCATGGTCAACCCCAAACAACACTAGATTGCTTCCTGGACATCCAAATTTCGGCACATTCCTTGGATCAGGATTTGTTCAACAGCGCTGCACGTCGCGCGCCGCCCCCTGCCTGGCCCGAACCCCCTTCATCGACACAAACTTGTCGATTGTCGCTCTAGTGCGTTTGCCCGTATCAATGACGGCACGCGCCTGCGCTGGCCGGCTCTCGCCACTGGTGTTGTCGATTCCGAGAGGCGAGTCAGGGTTTGCCACGCTCCTGGGAACCTGGGGGACGGTGGCGGTTGAAGCGATGGGTCTAAGCGGCCGAGTTTGAAGGTGGGAAGCTTTGATGCCAGGGTCAACCAGCCCTGCCCCTGCACAGGCGCCCCCGCCTGCGTTGCGGGCGGGCGTCCCGGCGCGGCGTTCCGGCACAGCCAACGCGCCGCACCACGACTTCGCTGCGTGCATCCTGAACGGCTCTGCATCTTCCTTGATCATGAATATCAGCCCCAGTACGAATGGGACCCCGCGCTCTCACAGCCTCTGTGCTCAAACACCAATAGAGCGTCCCTCGTTTGGGCTGCAGTGGACTCTACTCGCTGTTTGGAAACCGCCCGCCCGAGGGCCGCCGGCGGCCTCGCTCTGCCCTGTTCTGCACTTTTTGGGCGATGCAGGGGCCGCGGGCAGCTCAGCTCCCGGGCAAAGCCGCGGCCTCGCGGCTTTGGGGGGAGCTACCCTGGCTTGGACTGTCTGGCGCGCCGCTCACTGCGGCCTTGAATGCGGCGGGATCGGGGCCCCTTTGACGGCCGGTCGTGGGTTTCTGGGTGCACGGTGCCCGTCAAACCCCAAATCGGTCGAATTCTGGCGCCATTGCCGACTTTTCAGAAGTCATGGCTCAACCGGCTCGTGCTGTCTTTGCACGGGCCGCGACAACAATTGGGACCAGGAACCCTTGCCCTCTCCACAAACCCCCGGTGGGCGCCGGCGGCCCGGCCGGCTGCTGGCCCGCACCCGTCACAGCCAAGCGGGTGCGCACGTGCTTGGCCGGGCCGCTACATGTCTGCTTCCAACCATTACACAACCAAAACTGTTCATCCTGTCTGGCACAGCGTTACGCTGCGGCCAGCGCCGCCATGCCCGCAGCGCGCGCCTCTTACCTACTGCAATTGTCCGGTGCCTCGCCCATGAGCGGCGCTCTTGCCGCGTGCTGTGAGTCGCCTGCGCGCATTGCAGGCGGCATCAACCCACAACAGTTTCCTCCGGATCATGCGTGAGAGCACTTTTTATGCACCCACTCACACTAATGCACACGCCCACACACCTGCTTGCTTTCACTCTCACGTACCTTCTGGGCACACACCATTAACAAACCAGGCGGAGCGAGGCACGATTGTCGAATACACTCATAATCATGCAGCAGGGGGCTGCAGCTGGCTTGCCGCCCTGCTCCCCTGCGAGCTGGACCCCGTTGACACCTCTGGCACTGGCGCACCCCACGCCTGCGCAATTTGACCACGCTACGACCGCTGCTTGCGGAATTGCAATGCATGCACTTTATCGCTCGCTTGGTTGCTTTGGGACCACACTGCTCGCCCAGACAGCTGGAGCGGCACGCGTACGTTGTGCACACGCCTGGCGCTGGTTGGCCCATGCATGCAGAAGGCAGCTGAGGCGGCGCGCTTTGCGGCACCAATTAGCCAGGGGCGCGGCACACATATTTCAGAGGCCCCCACCTCGGTCCGGGCAAACGCGGCTGAGCCGCTGGGTGGGCTTGCGCCCGTCGGCCGCTCGCCTCGCGGTGGCGGCCTCGACAACGCCAGCTGGCAGGCCACCCCCGGGACGCCCTTTATAATTCGTCATTTGTTTGCCGCACTGCGGCGGGTCGTGAGGTCGTGTTGCACGCTTGGCGCCGCGCGCGGGCGACCCCGACCATTGAATGCGCCGCCACACCACCAACGCACTGACGCCACCTTCGTTTACGCCCCAGGCCCGGCCGGCTCGGCCTGCCCCCAACAGCATTTCTCAGCCTCCGTTCTGCCGCATAATGCACCGCGCCCCAGCATCGCACGCAACATTCGTCACCACTGATAAAGCGACGCTCAGACACGCCGTGGGCCACCCCCGCCCCGACACTCCTTGTGCCGGCCCCTCACCCGCCAAGCTTTGTCGTTTTTTTTTCGCAGAGCTTTTCCTGCTCACCAGCCTGCACTGTCGATCAGCCGGCGCTCGACGGCAGTATGCGATTGCACTCTAACGCCGAAAAATGCGCTTACGCACTTATGTGCGGATGTAAACGCGTTGAGTCGATCAACACTGAGGTGCTGCTGATGCAGCTGCCCTTCCCTGCAAAACTCCATGCTGTGCCTCGCCTACCAACCCTCAGCCCGCGTCAGCCCCATTGCATGGCGGTGCGTTACTCGGAGCCGCCTGCGCGCTGCGGCCTCGCGCGACCGTGGCCGTCTGGAATCCTGGAGCTCGCAGCCGCCCAGAGTTTGCGCTCCGGAAGTTGCCGTGAAACTGCCGCTCACACCAAGGGTATGTACATCTCAACACATCACGTGGCCGGGTGCACGTGCAAGTGCGGCCTCCGGCTGACAGCCGGAAGACCTCTGGCCTGTTGCGCCCGTCAGCAGGGCAAAGCAAGATGCGGGCAATCAAAATATGTACCAAGCCACGATCGAGCACGCTCGAAAGCCGAGCCCCTCTCGCTTGGTGACGTCATGGAGCGTCATCGCCGCCCTCCCGGCCTCTCTCTGTTCTCAGTAGTCGTCGCCGCGCGAAATGACCTCCTTCTTGGTGGCCCCCAGGTAGATGGTGTGCTCGTATTGCGCCACGTAGCTGCCCCTGGTGTCGCACAGCGGCGGGTACGGGTCCACCACGCCTGATGATGGGGGGATGGGTTGGGGCGCGGCGGGGTTGCAAGTAAGGCCATGCAGAGGGGAAGGCGGATGATGGGGGGCAGTGGGCGAGGCAAAGGAGGGAGGTGATGCGGGCCCAAAACCCGCAGCGACGATGAGCAGCCCCGGCGAGCGGCCCTGGCGAGCCGCCCTGTCTGCGCGCGGCCAAGCAGGGGGGGGGGGTAGGGGGCCGTGATGTGACGTCATCGACCGTCACCGGGCTCACCCGCGTCACAGAGGTTCTTGAGGGCCATGAGGTACTTGGACTCGCCCAGGCGGTCCAGGTAGCGCCTTTTGGCGGGCACGTTTGAATTCGAATCGGGGGGGCAGGGGACGCAATGGTGAGGATAGGTGTGGTCGGGCTGTGTGTGGCAAGCCGGCCGTGGGATCTGTTTCGAACGGGGGTGCGCCTGACTAGTGCGCGGCGGCTCCAATAGTGGACTGTGAAGGGCGCCGGGGCTGTTTGCCGGCTGTCCGCCGAGCGGTCAGGCGCTGTACGAAAACACGTAGCCTGCCGCCGCGCTTCGATCCCTCACCCACAACCCCGTCGGAGGGCCCACAACACAAAGCAAACATGCGGGCGCGCGCGCGGTCGACGCGCCGAGAGAGCGCCCCCGCGCGCACCTGCAGAAGGCGAGCGTCCCGAAGTGGCGGTCGATGGTGGCGAGCAGCTTCTTCGCGGCGGGAAGCCTGAGGGGCACGTGGCCGACGTCGTAGTTCTTCATGTAGTGGGAGCACTCCAGGTCCTCGTGGACGTACCCCTTGCCTGGGGGGGTGGGGGGTGGGGGGTGTCAAAGTTTGTGTGTGTGTTTGTATGTGTGTGTGTGTATGTGTGTGTGTGTGTGTGTTTGTATGTGTGTGTGTGTGTGTGTGTGTGTGTGTGTGTGTGTGTGTGTGTGTGTGTGTGTGTGTGTGTG
>NW_014012994.1:0-22528 GCF_000611645.1 Monoraphidium neglectum
CCCCCACCCTCCCCCCAGCTGGTCGACCGCGCCAACGACTGGGCGCGCCACCTGGGCTGCAAGGGCAACGTCCACTTTATCTTCACCAACGCGACCATCTCCCTGCGCGCCATGATGGAAGGCTACCCGGGGCCAGTGGAGGTGCGCCCCCACTGGCAGGGCCGCTTTTTTGGGCGACAATGGGGGGGGGGGCCGCCAATGGGTAGGTCGGCCGCTGCGTGCAAGTTTTTCTGAATGCATCATGATTCGCGGGAGCCAGCAACAAGGGTGCCGCCAAAACTCAAGCCACCAGCACTCAGCAACAAGGGAGCCACCAACACTCAGCAAACCGCCCCACCCCGCCCAGGCCTTCTACGTGCAGTTCCCTGACCCCCACTTCAAGCGGAAGCACCGCAAGCGCCGCCTGCTGCAGCCAGACACCGTCCACGCCATCCGCGACGCGCTGCGGCCAGGGGGTGCGCGCGCCGCGGGGCCGGCGCGGGCTGCGGGGGCGGGCTGTGGCAGCGGGCCCCAGCCGTCGGCTTGCGGGACAGTGCCAAGGGGTGCTGCTGTGCAAGGCTCGAGCCTGGTTCAACGGCGCACCATGTATGCAGCTGCACAGCAGAATTGCGCCTGGCAAACGCACCGGCAACACCCACTTCTGGAAGCGGTGGCGGTCACAATCCTCTCCCCTTCCGACCGCCACGCATTCACCCCAACGCCCCCAGGCGTGGTATTTTTGCAGTCAGACATCCTGCGCGCCGCGGAGGGCCTGCGTGACGCGATAGAGGAGGTGGCCCCCGACGCCTTCGAGCTCTCGCCGCTCCACTCCGACCCATCCAGCGTGTTTTTCGCGAAGAGCAGCGGCGGCGGTGGCGAGCCGGTGGCCATTGGGTCGGACGGCGTGGCCGAGGGCCAGGCGGGCCAGCAGGGCGGCGGCGCCGGCGAGGCGGACGGTTCGGAGGCGGAGGGCGGCGCGGCGGACGGGGAGTGGTCGCCAGACGGGTGGGGCGGGTCCGACAGCGACGACAGCAGCTTCGAGCCGCTGTTCGAGTCGCGGTGGGCGCGCGCGGGGTGGCTGCGGGACAACCCTGTGGGGGTGCCGACGGAGCGCGAGCACTACGTTGCCGTGACTCAGGGCTCGGACATATATCGCGTGGTGCTTGTCAGGCGGTGATGTTTATGCTGACAGCCCCGGGCTCACGGAAAGGAGCATCCCGCCGCAGGCTTGAGCGCGTCGCTTGTAACGGCGTGCTAACAGGAGGGGACGAGGGCGACACGTGTGTTTGCCGACAGCGTCACACGTTTGCCGCTGTCAGCGACTGCCAAAGTTGTGTGTGGTTCCAGTGAGCCCATGACATGTTTGTTGTGTTGCTCAACGTCCCCTAGTCGACGCAAGCAGCATTGCATCTCAAAAGTGTCATCTGGCCCTTGAGAGCTGGTGCGAACTTCACCCCTGTAGCCGTTGTGTGCAATTGCATAGCTTGTGGTTATACTGAGGCAGGACGGTTGCAGTACCTCAGCCCTTTCCACACGCAGTCACTACCATTGGTGGCTGAGTCAGGCAGGACCCTTGCAGAACCACAGCCCTTTACACACGCAGTCACTACCATTAGTAGCTGCGGCTGTGGTGTCCATGGCAAGCTCTCCTGCAAGGCCATGCCTGTGCCAAGCATGGGAAAGTGCGCGCCGAAGACCATGCAGTTGTGGGTGCTGACAGTCCAGAAAGAAATGCTGCTGCAACCGTAAATCAAACGGGGAAGCAGGTATGTACTGTATGCCGGCTGGTTTCGCATGGTTTTCACATCAGCACAAACCAGATGCATGATATTGCATGTACACGTCAATGCGTAGCTGCCCCATGGCCGTAGCAGGAGCCGCCGCGACACAGCTCCTGCCGGCTCGCCCTGACGCCAAGCCCCTCCCCTCCGCGGTGCGCACGCGCGGCAGCACGTCGCCACGCCGCGGGCGCTGCTGCGTTGCGCCCGCTGGCGCGGCGCGCCCGTGGCTAGCTGGCGTGCAGCAGCGCTGGCAGGGCTGGCAGGAGCTTGGCGATGGCCGGGTACGACTCAGCGAGAGACGCGGCCAAGAAGAGCAGCCCGCGGTAGGATATGTACAAAGTGCCTGCGTGAGTGCGATGGTGTTGTTGATGCGGGTGCGCGAGCGCAGGTTTGTTGGCAGGAGTGCACCATGCAAGAGCATGCGAAGCCGGCGGATGCCCACCTCCCGCCTGAGGTGAAAGTACAGCTATCTAGCCGGTAGGATAGGCCACGCGTGGACATCGGAGGTCAGCGAGAGCGACGACCTGGGTGCTCACCGAAGGGCAGGCTGAGGAGCACCCCCACCAGCAGGATGAGCAGCGCGGTGGCCAGGAATGTGTCGACCGTGTCAGACAGCAGGCGGCGCCCGCGCGGAAGCAGCGCGAGGGCGAACAGCGCCGTGGCGCAGCCGCCGGTGATCAGGACCTGCTGCGGCACGTCTGACAGCTCTGGGACGCGACCCGTCACTGCGGCGGACTGTGCCAGCTGCGCAAACGCACGCAGCTCTGCTGCGCGCGCCTCCAGCAGTGCCGCTGCCATCGCAGCCCCCTCTGCTGCGCCGGTGCTGGAGCTACAATTGAATATTTATCTGCGCAAAATTATTACAAAGCACTGTATTAGGGCGCCACGCAGATCCGAGCCAAGCCGCGGAAACAAGTTTCAAGAGCAGGTGCGGCGATCAGAGCCATGTGACGATGAGGATGGAGATGTGTCAACTGCATCTGCGCCCGGCAATCGTAGCTGTGCGAAGCCTGTCACTAGTTGACAGCGCCGGCGTCACTGCAGCGTGCGATCGCCCACTCGCACTGAGATGAGACGGAGCGGTCCACTTGGTGGTGTTCCTGGCCTTGGCTGCCAGTATCTCCAAGATTGCCGGCTGGCAATCACATCTAGTTTACGTTGCGTGTCCTCAACTCCGACGTGACGGCGAACGCGCCGCTCCGCAGGCACGTTATTTGCCATGATGGCACACACCGCCTGTTGGCCCCTCGACGCGCACACCCTGCAGCACCGCCCCAAGCGGCACAAAACCCTCACAAGTCATGACACGGCAGCAATATGAGGCCCACCGTTGGCCCGGGGATGGTGCGGGCGGCGGTCTGCAGCACCAAGATGATCTCCCCAGCAATCCAGTTCGTCCAGCTCGCTCCTTCGCTGGTCGAAAGTACGCGAGGCAATCCCTTACAAGGCAGCTAACTTGCAGCCTATGGTCAAAATCGTTTGCGCCGCCACACAAGCGTAGCCAGGAGGAAAGTAGGGGCGTGCTAGGGGAAGGACCAGAGTGCTCTGTCATGGCCTGATCCGTTGACCAGGCCGGGAGCACGCAGCATGGATGTGGTGTGGATGGCAGCAAACACATTGCTTGGTTCCACTGCACAAAGCCAGACATCAGATGGCACGATCCACTTCCACTGATTCACCCAAAGCTCGGCAGACAACATGCACCACCTTCAATACACTTTTTTGTCATTTGGAGAGTGAGAGGTCGGACGACGGCACAGCTCAGGCGACACCGTGCGGTCACCCCATCGGAGTTGGCAGCCAAACAGATTGCATGAGGGTTGACGACCCGACACGGCTCAGACCGCCACCGGCGGGCACGGCAGCAAGCAAGGGAGCCACCAACACGCAGCAAAGCTTGGGAATTCTTGCGGGGCCAGCGGGTGTACTGCTTGCCTCACGGCGCTTGGTCAAAACTGCGGTGCAGGAGTGATGCATTGCAGATTAAGCAGGCAAGGAGGTGCATTGCACGGATGGGGCACTGCCTAGGGCTAGACATGCATTGAGGTCAGGCGGGGTTCCACAGGAGTGCAGAGGGATGTGAGCGCGCATGCGTGTGCGCACGAACGAACGAACGCATGAACGCTCGCCTGTGCTTGTGCGTGCATGCGTGCATGCGTGTGTGGGTGCGTGTGCGCGTGCGTGTACGTGCGTACGAGCGTGCGCAGATGCATGTCCAAGCAGTGCCGCATCATCACCCCCTCCCACGCTGCATGTGGGCGGCTGCGGTGCTTGGTGATGCATCTATGCTTCAAGCACTGGTGCACACAGCGGTTTACCCACGAATCAATGAGCTCCTGCACTAGCCGTAGCTTCCCCATCTGCACCTCCCCTGACAAACACCCATTCATCTGCACACAGACAACCATGTCCGGCGGCCCGTGTCCCCCCACCTTGATGTTTTCCTGCTCTATCAGCTGCCGCACCCTGTCCTTGAGCCGCCAGTCCAGCGTCAGGCCGCGCTCCGGGCGGCCCTGGGTGGGTGGCGGGTCCAAAGGCAAGGGGCGAAGGCGGCCATTATTTGTGGGCTGTCGGTTGTCAATACGAAGCACTCAACCTTATCAAATGGCATGGCATGATGAAGCCACCGAATCGACGCGGCGTGAGTGTGGGGGCCGCATCAATCGCTCGACCCACCTCCCGTGCATCCACCGCACCAACCCCTCCAGCCCCCCGAAACGCCTTGGGAGCTGCACCCAACAGCACCGCTGTCCCCAGCCCCTGCCACCTTGGCTGACGCGTGTGAATTGTGCCCCATCCCCCCAGGCTGACCTGGATGATTGTGAGGCAGAGGTTTCTGAACTTGTCCTTGCACTGCATGTTGTTCTTGCCGGCCAGCCGCACATCCTGCGAGGGCAAGCGTTGCGCGCGCACCGCATCGCCCATACATCGCAGTGCACAGTACGGCTTGCATGCTTTTCCGTGTTGTTTTGCAACGCCGCTTGACCGCATCCTCTCTTCGTGCGGCGAGAGAGGCGCTGCCACCCAGCGGCGACCAACAACAAAACATAAGCCCCTCCGACGTGCGCCGCGGCTCCGGGTCCATTCACGGGCGGAAGCTGAGCAGAAACCGCTCCCGTATACCTGTCAAAAAACCAAAGCAACCGCGCCCTTGCCGCGGCTGCCCACGCCCCACGCCCACGCGCCGCCAGGCCGTCACCCAGCGGCCAGCCCCGCTTCCCCGCCCCACCTGCACGATCGTGCGCCAGGCGCTGAGGCCGTGCCGCTCGACGCCCTCAATCAGAGCCTCGATCTGCTCCTGCGTCCACCGCGTCTTGCGGCCCGGCTGCCGCCCCTGCATGTGCTGCGGGGGGCGGCAGCGGCGACGGCGGGGCGGCAGCGCAGCGCGGCGGTATTGACAGTTACGTGATGGCGGGGGCGGAGGGGCCGCAGTTCCGGCGCTGCGAAACGCCGCCTTGCGCCGGCGGTAGGGGGACACGACAAATCATGTGCAAGTGCACGTGGGCGTGAGGGCACATGAGCACGTGGGCGCGGGGGCGCGGGCGCGCATGGGCGCGGGGGCACGTGGGCACGTGGCCGTGTGGGCGCGTGGGCAACGGGGCGCAAGGCCGCAAGTGCGCGGGCGGGGTGGGGCCGGAGCAGCGCACCTGCACGAGGGTGCCTGCGCTGTAGGCTGATGACACTATGGCCTCATCCACGAGGGGCAGGGTGTCCAGGTCATCGGGGAACTGGAGATGGAAGTTGCAGGGGCGGTTTGCGATTTGATTCTGCCTGCCGGCCCCAGCAGGCAGGTCGGCGGACGCGGGACAGAACTCACAGTTGGATATCAGGGCGGCTGGGGACAAGGCCGGCAAGCCCTGGCACTGGGCAGCCGATGTCTGCGGGCTGCACAGCCGCACAGCTCCAGGGGGATTTCGCAGCCCCGCGCTCCCAGCCAAGGCAACCCGTCGTCCCACGCCCGCCCTCAGGCACAGGCGCAAGGCCCCCCTGAATAGAGCGCCGGTCGCCCCTCTGGGAATCCCTCTGTCAGCCCGAGCGTGGGCGGGCACGCGCGCGCACCACGATGCGCAGCGTGATCTTGGAGCCGTTTGTGACGCCGCACGCGCTGATGGGCACGGGGTTGCCCTCCTCATCCATGTCCAGCATCTCACAGCCGTCCTCGGTGATGAGCATCTGGGGGCGGCGGGGCCAACCATCAAGGGAGGGGCATCGGTGGGGGCAGGGTGAGCGGGTGCGGGGAGAAGGTGCGGGCAGTGGGTGCTGCTTGTATGTGCACAGGGGAAAGGGGATCTAGCCGGAAGTGCCTCACCCCTGGAGCAGTCATGGACCGGGTGCCAAGGGTCTTCACAGCCCGTTACCCTTGCCTGAAAAGTCCGGCCCATGCGGCCCCTCACACGCCCCCTTCCCCCCGCTCCCACGCTCAAGCTAAACCGAGCACAGGAGGCGGGCGCTCCGCCACACACATGCGCGCGCGCGCGCCGCTGGGCACCTGCAGGCCGGGCAGCAGCTTGTTGTGGGCGTTGTACATGAACAGCCGCTTTAGCTGCGCCACGTCGCTGCTCTGCGGAGCCTCGATTATGCCAGACCTGCGCGGCAACAGGGGGTGGACAAAGGGCGCAACAACCGGCGGCGGCAGGGGGGTTGCGGGTGCCGAGCCGCCCCTACGCGGCTTTGCTTTTGGGAGCCGGGGCTCGGTGCACCCAGACTGCGCCAGTCAGGCCGGGATGACCGCTCGCAGCCGCGCCCTGCGGCTGTCACTACGGAGCGAAACGCACAAAACGACGCAGGTGCAAAGCAAACGGCGACCCCTTGTCCCCCCCCCCCGGGTGCCCTTCCATAAACAGGGTTTGATTTGAACAAAGTTCCCACCTGTCCCCCAGGTCGAGGTCCTCCAGCTCAGGCGGCAGCTCCAGCGTGAAGTTCACGGTGATGAGGGTGCCCGCACGCTTGGCAGACTGCGCAGGCAGCAGGCGGTCCGCGCAAGCGGGCGCGAGTAAAGGGGCGTGACAGCTTGCGATGTTGGGGCGCAGGCGCCAGCAGGCCGCGCCCGCCACCGCGCCAGCGCGGCTGAGGGGTTGCGACGCAGCAAGCTGCCGCAAGTGTCATTCGATCCCTCGGCGAAATTTCATTGGCTTCTGCTGCGGCCTGGCGCCCCCCCGGCCGCTGCGGCCGCGACGCTTTTAGCTCGCCGCACACGCGCATGTGCGCCGCCAGCCGCCCCCGCCCCCGCGGCCGCACCTGCAGCGCCTGCGTGTCGCCCCGCCGGATGCCCTCCATCTGCGCGCGCTCGTGCGCCGCCAGCTGCTGCTGCAGGGGCGCGACGAGGTCGGACCCGTCCACCGCGTACACGCCCGTGGCCGCCAGCTGCGCCAGGTGCTGCTGCAGCTCCTCCTCCCCCACGACCTGCCGAGTCAAAGGCCGGATGCGCGATTGGCAGGAGTGTGTCGGTCGCGCGTGTTTCGAAACGCCGGGAAGTGGAGCGTTGTGAGGTGGGGCCACCCCAGCGGCACGCGGAACAGAGCGGAGTGGGCCTGCCCCGCGGAGCAGGGACGAGCGCAGAAGGGTGCCGCTGCCGCCGCCCTCGGTCCCAGCCCAAGCAAGGCGGGAGGGCGCCCTGAGGCGTCGCACGGCCCGACCTGGATGTGTTGCCCGTCCGGCCCGATGAAGCTGTCGCAGCCAAGGGTGCCTGCAGGCGGCGCGCAGGCAGCGCAACGTGTTGGATGGCGCCTGCGAGGGCGCCGCTCGACTCGGGACCGGAGAATTCCACTGCGACAACAGGCAGCCGTCTCGCTGCCCTCCGTCCCGCCAGAGGCTGCACGCGCGCTGCAATTGTGGAGGCGAAGGCGGCCCAAAGCAAAGGCGCAGCTGCCGTGCGCTGCGGTCGCACAGCCGCTCACCGGTCGCCACTATCGCGGAGAGCACCCCAGGGTCAATGGCGATGGCTGCGCCATTGGTATCGTGCATGTCCACAACCGACGCGGCCGCAAGCACGCTTGGGTCAAGCACCTGCTGTTCGGGATCCGCCAGCGGAAGGCCCGCCATTGTGACGGCTACCAAGGGCGGCGCCGCGCCGGGCGCCAGGGCGCTGGCCGCGTGCTGCTGCTGCTGTTGCTGCTGCTGTGGCTGCTGCTGCTGCCGCCGGCCGCCGCCGCCGCCGCCGAGCTCGAAATCCGGGCTGTTGAGGTCGGGCACGGGTGTGTGTGCAGGCGTGAGAGCTTGTCGATGGCAAGCTACAAGGTTTGCAATAATATGCTGCAGTTCTGGGAATATGGATCTGCAGTGTTGGCGAGTTTGACCAGCTCACCACTCTGGTGATGCTATGATGCTGCTGCCCTCCCCCGCAAAAGCAACAGAGCCAAACGGCCGCGCGCCGATGCCCCCAGGACGCGCCCTCAGGTGTCTCACTCGTCGTCCTCCCGCAACCGCTTGCCCTTGCCGGGCTCTCCCTGCCGCCGCCCTTTGTCTCGCATGCGTCCACGGCTGCCGCGCCTTCCGAGGGGCCGTGCGCTATGGTAGAAGGGTTTGTGACGATGTGCGCCTGCAGTACCGGCGCAGGGCGAGCGTGCAGAAGAGGTCGCGCGCGGCGCCCCTCAGCTGCTGCTCCCAGGACTTCAAGAGCCACATCTGTCAAAGATAGACCCGGCGGCCTCGGCTGATGCTGCCGCGCGTCCATGGCATCTGAAAGCAGCAGCAGCGCGCCGCTGCGCAAGTTCAAGCAGAGATTGGCACGGCACAGCTTGTGCAGAGCCCAGGGTCCAGCCTTGAACGCACCAATAATGCTGATGCTTGCCAACAATCCTTTTATGACGCGCTGCACCTATAGGAGCACCTCGACGCGAGCAAGCAGTCCAACCAATGATGTAAGCGATGCCCCTCCTCCAGCACTACATACAAACTATATTATTGTCCCCGAAGACCTCAACCAGCGAGCGGAGGCCTAGCAGGCCTGTGATTCGGATGGTGAGTTCGCCTCGGTGTCAAAGTGAGGGCAGCGCGAGATCCAAGTGACAGAGCAAACATGAATGCTTTGAGAGCGACTCTGAAGGCCCTACCTATTGTGGCGGTGGACGGAGGCGAGCGATCGTCTGTCTAGGAGTGAGCATGAGCGGGATTCGGAAATAGTTGCAAAATGTGAGCCATGCTCACCTTGTACTTTTGCTAGCCTCGGTATCCTGTAGTCACCCGGCGCTCTCGGTCAATCCCGCATCGACAAGGGCATGCCAGTTTTATCGAGAAGGGATGACGGGCCCTGCGGTGCTAGCCGACAGCTTCTTCAAGGTGAGGATCATGCATAAATAGCGCGTTAGTGGAGCTGGGCTCCACATGTCACCGCGAGCACGAGCCTGCGTCATCGATGAAGCCTGGCATGTGCTTGCTGCAGCTGCTCCGTGTTATCGCCGCTCCGCTGGCCCAGCCCTGGCCACGTTGCAGGCAGCACAATAAAAGTGCAGCATGCCAGCTTCAGGCGATCGCAAATCAACTCTGATGTGCAAACGCACGTTGCTGCCGCCCGGCCTGGGCCGGCAGGCGGACCTCCGGCCGTCGTCGCCCAAGCCGTTCAGGCCACCCGGGATCCCAAGCGCGAGCCCACGCTTCCGGTCCGCCGCCGCTGCAAAGGTGAGCTGCATCACATCCGGCTTTGCACCGCGGCAGGCTTACCGCGTGTGCGAAGGCTCGTCGGTGACTATGTAATAAACTGCACTGGGTGAAGCTTAGTACTGGGCACCTGCCTGTGATGTCGTACACCACACCACCCACAGGCCCTCTTAGAGCGGTTGAAGGCACTCGCGACCGAATGCCGCTCGACCAACAGCAGCGGCCGCCCCGTCGCTGCCAGCGGCCGCGCGCGGCGCCCAGGCGGCCTGTCGGCGCACAGCGAGCAGCCGCCGGCGGCGGCGCAGCCTGGCGGGCCTGCGCGGGTTACGAGCGGCACACGAGGCCAGGCAGCGGCGCCGGCTGCTGCCGCAGGCAGCGGGGCGGGAGGTGTGGTGGCGCCTAGTGCACAAATCACGGCCAAAAGGATACTGGATGAGCTGGATGTTGCGTTTGGGTGGGTGCTGCAATCCGTAGAGGCGTGAGGACTGTAGGCCAGGCAATGACTGGCGACGCGTGCTGCCCGGGCAAAGTATCTTGCCCTTGAGGGGGGTCAGGGGTCAAACCTCAGCCCTCACACGCATTCAGCAGGCGCATGCACAGGAGCACAAGTATGGAAGCCGCTGCATCCGAAAGACCAGCAACACACGAGGCCAGTCTTGTTCCATTTTCATCACAGCAACTTTTTTTATCACATCTAACCGCAACAACCCTGTTGCCTTCTGGCTGAATGCAGGCCGGTCAGCACGTTCCTGCGGCAGCTGGCGCCAGAGGCGGTACTGGGCCTCTTTGTCGCCTCCAGATCTGAGCGGTGGAAGAAAGACCAGGTGGATGTTCAGACACAGGGGACGCTCATGGGATGAGTAGAGAGCATCCGGTAGTTTTGTGCTGAGTCAGCGGCCTCAGTGGCCGACAGGTGTGGCAGCGCTGTGCAGCAAGCGCGCATCAACAGCGAGGAAGGCAGGGTCTGGGCGCGCCAAGGCATGGCAGCTGCGAGGGCGCCTGTTCGGTGTGGGCGTGCGCATGCCTGAAGGACGTAGGCCCACGGTGCTGCGCAGCGCTGCGCTAATTATTGCTGTTCTGTTCACCCTCTGCGCGTGATCGTTGCCCCAATCCCCTGGGCCTGGCAGGTCATCTACGAGGCGGGGGCAACGGCAGACTGCTTCTACGTTTTGCTCACCGGCGCGGTCGAGATCTTTACACACGGCGGGGGCGCCGGCAGGCAAGGGGGGCAAGGAGCGCAAGGGGGCAAGGGCGGCAAGCTTCAGCGGGTGCCGGAGCCTGCTGCTGCCAAACTTCCTGCGCGCCGCGACTGCCATGAGCATGGGGCACCCAGCGTCGCCAGAGGACCGCGCGCAGGGAGGGGGGCACTCTCGCAACAGCCGCGCCCGACAGCGACGACTGGGTGTGCCGACCGGCAACTGCGCCCCCCACCGCCCAGGCCGCGCGCCGTTGTGTCGCGCCTGCTGAAGGGGGACGCGTTTGGTGACCAGGGGCTGCTGGAGGGGCGCCTGCGCTGGACGGGCGCCGTGCCGGCGACGGCGAGCGCGACGGTGCTGGCAATTGACCGGGAGGTGCGGCGGGGCCGGGCAGGGACGTGCCACACGCACGCACGCACCGGCACAGGGAGTCGGACACCCCTGATCAGCAGGCGCCCCCCCCTTCGGCTTACGCATGTGTAGACTGGCCAAAGCGTGTGCCCTGTTGGTTGCCGCGTGTGCCCTGTTGGTCGCGTGACCGTGGACCCGGGCAATGCTGATGTCATCACCGCACGGCTGGTGCCCGTCATTCCACTGGCCCCAGGAATTTCTGGTATACCTGGGCGCGCACTTCAAGGGACTGCGGGAGGCCACCCGGGCGTTCCTGTCAAGCAAGGTGCAGTAGTTGCGGGTCGCCTTGGACGCCGCGAAGGCGGCATTACTCCCCGTGAGGCCGGGGCCGCTGGGGCGGGGGCCAGGAAGGGGTCTGGCTTTACTGCATGTAGGCGGTGGGCAACGGCTCACGGTCGAGCCATGCAAGCCATGCCGAAGCAACCTCGCTGAAACCCTCGTAGCTGCTGAGGCGGGTCAACCCGCATCAACCCCCAGGTGCGGGCCGTGCGCGAGGCGGGGGCGCCCCAGGCGGAGGTGCAGCGGCTGAGCGCCATCATGCTGCCGGGTACCGCCAAGGCGGGGCGCACGTGGGAGCTGGCGCAGGAGGACCAGGTGTACTTCGTCAAGGTGCGTTGCGTGGGCGGCCACACCCCACACGCACGGAATCATTCAACTGTAGGCCTCTGTGGTTTGCAGCAAATTTGAAAACCCTCTGGCCAGCAATTACGTACACACACATGCACGCATGCACACACACACACACGCACACACACCCACACACGCACGCACGCACGCACGCACGCATGCGCATGCGCGCACGTGCGCACGCAATGCTACAGGACGGCAGCTTTCAGTTGGAACTCATCGAACATGCGACCACTGCAGGCAGCGGCAGTGCAGCTGCTGGCTTGAAGAAGATTCCCTGGCGCAGCAACACACAGCAGCTGCAAGCGGCGACATATGCAGGCACCGCTGGTGGCGCAGACCTGGGCGGCCGGCCGCAATCCAGCCGCCCCTCCACTGCTCCTGCAGCGTCCTCTGGCGAACGGGGCGTCGCCCGTGTGTCTCGGCGAAATGCGCCAGGCGGCGGCAGCGGCAGCGGCGGCAACGCTGGAGGCGGCGAGAGCGAGAACCAGCAGCAACCTGAAGACGAGGGCGCGAGCACCGGCGGCTGGGGACGTGACAGCGGTGGTGCCAGGGGGCGGCGCGTGATGCCGCCTCTGGCGGACTGCGGGGTGCTGGCGTCGGTGCGGATGGCGGGCGGCGGGCGGGTGGTGGGGACACTAGGGATGGAGGAAGAGCTGCAGAGGGCGCGGCTCAGGGGCACTGTCAAAAAGGTGAGCAGGGGTGAGGTCCTGCGGCTGGCCCGGCTGCAACATTGCGGCCGCAAGAAGGCAACACGGCAGGCCGCTGCCACACTGGTGCTGGCTTCTGATTCCATTGATTACGCGTGCGGTCAGCATGGCCAGCAGCATCCAGTGCCCTGTTTGGCCCCTCCGCTGCAACGAGCACCGGCTTGGTACTGACCACACGCCTTGGGAAACCGTGACGCCGCACGCAGGTCGTCGCCCGGCTGGGGCCCGGCCACTGGTTTGGCGGCGGCGCAGCGTTGATTGGCGAGGGCCCCCTGCAGTCTGGGCTCCGGCTAGTGGCGACCTCTGACGCTGAGCTGTGGCACGTCCACGTCAATGTGTTCATGCAGCAGGCAGGCGATGCGATCATCAGGTGAACGGGGGGCACGCTGCGCGGTGCATGGGGAGGTGTACACCGAACAGCGCGCAGCGGGGGCTGTGCCGGCGGGCTGGCCGGCAGTGCACTCCACTGAGGGCTCGCGGCTTCGTTGCCAATGCTCCAAATGAACAGCTGCTGCAATATCCAGCCAGGGATTCCGTGGGTGCAACAGTCATTCACTGCATGGAAGAGACAGCGCCGCGCTCTATCTTGACTGCCCCCTCCCCACCCCCCCCCCCTTTTGCAACCAGGGCTCTGCGGGACGACGGCGCGTTCCGCCTGAGCTACAGCCTGGGCCGCCTGGGTCTGATCCCGCCAGACACAGTGGTCGGCCACCCCCTGGCCAATTTGCAGCGAGCCGGCCACGCACGACACAGCGCTCAGCCTCCACTGGCGGCGCCACAGAACCCTCTTTTGCAGGAGGGCCAGCCGCAGCGTGAGCAAGCAGGGCAGCCCCCGCCGCAACCGAGCAAAGGACAGCAGAGCCCTGGGCGGCGGAGCGGCAGCGCGGGGCGCGGCAGGGGCGAGGCCGTGGGAGCGGCGGCTACCCCCAGCCGCGTCGACGACGCAGTGCACGCCGCAAGGCTGCGACGGGCGGGCCTGAGGGGGACAGGGAAGCCGGGCGGCCTTCAAGCAGAGCATGGGAGCATCCTTGAAGGGCTGGGGTTGGGCGTCTGCGCAGCTCGCGGGCGAGAGGTGGCTGCCAGTGCAGCTGCAGCGGCGCGGCATGATGGCAGTCCTGCGGGCGGCACATCCGCACCAACAGGCCTCACAAACACCAGGCGGCGAGCTGTCACTATCCGCCCCCCACACGTTGCCGGCAGCGGGCAATTCAGCGAGGGGGTCATGGTGGCGCTGGCTCACTTGGGTGCTTTGCTGGGCCCACAACAACGGCGGGGCCCGCAAGCATCAGATCCAGGGCAGCAGCAGCAGCAGCAGCAGCAGCAGCAGCAGCAGCAGCAGCAGCAGCAGCAGCAGCAGCAGCAGCAGCAGCAGCAGCAGCAGCAGCCGGGCTGGTGCATAAGCACCAGCAGAGGAGCAGGGGCATCCACTGACACTGCACCGTGCCGGCAAGCCCCAGCACTGGCAGCCGAGCCAATGGGAGGAGGGTTGGCGGCGGGGCGCTCCGCCCAAGAGGAGCTGCGGGCCACTCACAGAGCGACGTCGGCCGCTGGGGTGCCCTGCAGGCCCTCCACTGCGCCAGCATCAGGGCGGACGGCGGCAGAGGTGTTCTGGCGTCAGCCTGACAGCTCGATGACGGCGACGGGGACTGCGGTGGCTGCCCTCATCCAGTCGGCCTTTCCAGGTAGGCTGGGCTTGCTGACCTGATTTAATTGTGGAGGTGCGGGGCGGTGGGTCTGGGGCATCTGGCACCGGCCGACCACAGCGCGGGCGCATCAGCAGGGTGTTACAATCACATGAAGGCAGCAGCGGACCTATGCAGCGCAGGGTCGGCCATGTGCCACACATCAGCAGGTGGTAGTCACCTGAATAGCCAGCTGAACATCGTACTACATACGAAAGCAAGACATTCCTAGTACCTATACTCCTTATCGCCATGCATAATTCCACCAACCATCAATATTGCAGAGGGACTGGCACCACTGGCGGAGCAGGTGGAGGGACTGACCCTTGCTCCTCACACATGGAGCCTCGACGCGCCAGCAGCAGCCGCCACGGCCGCCGACAGCTGGCGCTCCTCGCTTCCGCGCCCTGCCACGGCCGCAGCCTGCTCGCCCGCCACGCGACCACGACCTGGGGCCGCAGCCTGCGCTGTGGGGAATGCTGCCTCTGCAGCTCCTGCGGCAGGCGGCAGCACGGTCGGCGAGCCAGGCGGCGGGCGGCAGCACCAGCACCAGCAGCAGCAGCCGCGCCCGGCGTCAGCAGCTGGCGCAGCAATCGTCAACGAGCGCGCGGCAGCGGACGCCCGCAAGCGGCCGGCGTCTGCGTCGAGGATCAGCTTGCGGGAGCTGCGGTCCGGCAAGTTCCGAGGTTGCAGCGGCGCAGGCGGGCCCCACGCATACTTTGGATGGCCGAATGCAGCGGCTATCGTGGAGCTGCAGCACGGCGGTGAGGAGGGCGTGGACGCCGCTGCAGTGCCGGAGAGTTGGCGGCCCCGCGCTGCCGCAGCCGCTGCCGCTGCGGCAAGCTGGGATGTTGCGGCAGTTGAGGAGGGGGGAGGAGAGGATGCAGGTGTGGAGGCAGGGGATGCTTTTGTGCGGTTAAGGCCGGGGGGCAGCAGCAGCTCCGGAGGGTCTGAGCCGGATTGGGACGGGGTCCCTGCAGCTGTGGTCGGGCGGATCCGCGCGGGCGGTCTGCAGCAGCCAGCCTGTCCAAGCCGGCCGCTGTCAAGTGGAGCAGCCGGCGGCCAAAGGGCGCCCACGATCCTGCCGCGGGAGCCCCGCCGGCGCGCCGGCGGCAGCCTGACGGCGGCGTGCGTGCTGTGGGCCGGCGCGAGCGACGCGGCGTTCCGGCCGCCGCTGCGGCAGTGCCTGACTCATGAGGAGATCGTGCGGCTGGGCGGGGGGCGCGGCGCGTAGGCGGCCGTGGTGGATGGGATGGCTGCGCATGGGGTGTGCTGACAAACTGCACTCGGCGATACCTGAACGCTCTGCACGCCAAGTGTGCGAGACTCAGTCCTGAAGGGAGGGTCTGCAACCACCTGCGCGGCCGGCGACAGCTCCCTTAATGCACACCTGTCCCCTGCAGCACGCAGCCAGTAGCCGCTGTTACCTGATTTGCAAATCCTGTGCAAGTGCTCGCCGTCTGGAAGGCGCGCCGCTTGCCTGTTACCATCTTGGGCTTGTTGCTGCACAACCTCACAGGAACCCTAGCTCTTCTGTCGGGCATTGAAGTAACTACCATGGTTTCGCGTAGACAAGACGAATATTTGTGCTTGTTACATGCGTTTGCAGGCAGGCAGGACAGCGCCCCGCACAATGGCGCGGGCGACGCAGCATGCGGAGCCCCCACCCCCACACAAACGCCACTCCAAACTTGGGCAGCCGCCGCCGTGCCTCGCCGTGTTGCTAGCGTTGGGCGCGGCGCGTGCGGGACACGGCGCGGCGGTGCGCACTCTCTGCGCTCGCAGCCTAGGTTTCCACGCGCAGCCGCCAAGCAGCGGCCCGGGCCGCTGCCGCCCGCGGCTGTGCTTGGAAGGACATGCCCAGCAATTGGCTGCTTTTTTGGGGTGTGCACAGATGAAAAGCAACTCTTGTGTCCCCGCCTGCCGCACATGCGGCGCCCGTGCTGTCAACGTCGCAACCACGACCCGACATAGCAGCGCGCCGCACCGGAGGCAGGGGTCAGCGCGCCTCAGCCAGACGCACGGGGCTTGCCCCCACTCTCGTGGTGGCAGACGGGACATGAAACGCAAACGGCCGTGCACCGCCTCAAAAGGTAGCGGTGCAGCATGCAAAAGAGGCACCCAGGGGTGCCCTTCCGCTCCGCTCCTCTTCTCGTGTTGCCCACGCACACTCACAAGACCCGTTGAAACGAATGGTGAAAACCCGTGCACCAAGGAGTGCAGCACCTTCCAGCCCGAAGACACCAACACATCGCCCTTCTGAAAACCAGGATGTCCAGGATGTCCTGACACGGCCAGCAGTTAGACGGGGTCGGCTGCCACGTCGGCCTGCTAGGGCGTCAGTGCCTCGCAGAGGCGCCGCACCGCTCAGACAGCATCCCTGACAGCACCGAGACGGGTGACATCACGGTGACGTCGCCGGGGTCGCCGTGCGGCCGTCAGTGGCCCCCCGACCCCATGATGAAGGGCATGAGGCTGCCAGAGTACTTGAAGGTGTCAGCGGTCTCCTGCAAACCAGGGGTGATGAGGAGGGACAGCAGAGCATAGCAATTAAATGGTGGGTCTCCGAGATGACGGGATGGCCGTGATACGTACGAAGGCAACTTCGTAGGCAGACACAGAGCCGAGCAGGGCGAGGTCCAATGTGCGCCGGTTGGGTGGGCAGGCAGCAAGCAGCGGGGCGCGGCTTTGGGGGTATGCACGGTGATGGGGGAAGGGTGGGGGCGGCTTCTGCAACTGGTAGTCGGTGTGGGTGGTGCCGGCCGCACCTGCAGGCAGTGGTCCTTCTGCTCGCGCGTCCAGCTCTCAGACAGGGCGTTGATCTTGGAGCGCACCTGGGGATTGCATGTTTGAAGAGTTTGGGTGGGGATGCATGTGGGTTGTATAGTCGACAACAGAGAGAGAGGAGAGTGGGGGCTGGAAGGCTTTGAGGATCAGCCGACGAGAAAAGGAGATACACTAGCTGCGCCAGCCCGCAGCTTTGCGGGCTGCGCAACAGCGCAGCCACATAAAGCAAGGCCAGCAGCAACGCACAACAGACCGCCGCTTGGGCGCCTGTCCTCGGACTCCCTCAAAGCCATTGCAATTCCATGCCCCGCAGGCCAACCGGAGCCTGCGTGGGAGCGGCCCATCAGCTGCAGCAACCCCTGGCTGCGCGGCCCGGACGACTCACCGCGTCCAGCAGGGGCGCCACGTCCCCGTCATACTTGTAGAACTCAAGCTCAGCGTTGTCCAGGATCATGGACGACACCTGGTCACGAGCGGGAGTGTGTGTGTGTGTGTATGTGTGTGCGTGTGTGTGTGTGTGTGTGTGTAAGAAAGAGATAATGTGTGTGTGTGCACGTACATGCACGCACGCACGCGCTTGCGAACATGCATGTACGTGCAAGCATTCGCGCGCAGGGGCATGCAACAAGAGCACAACTACCCAGCGCACGGCGCTGCACCAGCATGCGTCACGCCCACCTTGGACCCGATCATGCGGCCGCCGGCTGTGTGTGCGAAGAAGTAATTGTAGTAGTGGCAGATGAAGGCGGGCGGGTCAGACACCGCGAGGCCGTAAAGCTTCTGGGCATAGGCCAGGCCAGGGCTGTCGGCGGGCAGCTGAGAGGGTGGGGCATGAAAGGGTGGAGTAGGGCAGGGCGGTGGGGTGGGAAGGGTGTGACGGACCCTGCCGCACGCACAGCCGCCCATGCACACACACTTGTTGATGTGTCTATTGTGCTGCTGCTTGTGCGAGTGATCATGCTCTCAATAAAATGCTGCACCCATGTGCGCGCACGTACGCACACCCGCATAGACGCACGAAATACACACGAGCACGCACGCACACACACACACACTCCGCACATGCGCCGCAACGCGCCAACGTGCGCATGCGCGCACGCCCCCACAGCGCACCCCCTCCAACCTGCGGGGCTGAGATGCCGTAGGTCTCCTGGAACCACGCCAGGTCCTTGTCTATCGCCGCCACACGCTCCAGCCCGGTGCCCTGGAACTGCTCATCTGCAGGCGGCAAGGGCAGCGCGCAAGGGGCCCGCGGCACAGGCGTCAGTGAGGGAGTGAAAAAGAGGGGGCAGCACTGACAGGCGGGGTCATGCGCAGCACTGACAGGCAGTGGGCACTGCCTGCATGTCAGCGCCCCCGCACAGAAGCCCAGGGTCCGCCCCAGCCCAGCAGCTGCCGAGCTGCTGCCCAGCGGGCGCCCTGCCGCCGCATAGCGTGCCCATGTGGCTCACATTCCGGGCGCTCCGCCTTGCTGATGATGTCCTCAAAGGCTGAGTACACCGCGCGGCTCTCAGCCAGGAAGCGCACGTAGCCCTCGCGGGTCGGCTGCCACTGAGAGACGTGAACGGCAGCGGCGCGGCGAGGGGGAACCGGATGGGGGCGGGTGAGGGGCTGGGGCACATGCTGAGTGCTTTACGTTTCCTATGTCTATGGGCAGTTGAGGGGGTGAGGCTTCATTTCAAAAAGGGGCTGTCGTCGAGATCATCGCATTCAAGGGGCCTGCTGCTGCGGGTAGCTGCAGCGCTGACGCCCTGTTCTGCGCGGCACCCCTGCAGCTGCAGAGGCCAAGTGCAGGCCATCCAGGGCGGCGCCGGAGCAAAGCTGGCTGCCAATTAAATCGTTGCTCGGGCTCCAGCATCAGCAGGGCCGCAAACCTCGCGCCGCGACAGCTGGCAGCGCAACCCACCGTGGGCATCGGCCGCGGCGACGCCTTCTGGCCGCCCTCCTTGGGCGCCTGATCCCGCGTGTGAAGCTTCATGGCAACTGCCCGCATCTCCCCGATGAAGCCCTGCTTCTTCAGCTCCGTGGCGCTGACCGCTCCGTGCGCCCGCACACGCAGCGCGGTGCGGCGGGGGGCGGCGCGCGCTGCCGCTGGCCGCGCTTGCGCGGTGCCCTACGTGGTGCGTTGCGCCATTGTCCGAGCAAGCATTGTGAAAGCGTGTGAAGACGCGTTTTTCACGAAGGCCGTTGTTCTTGCGGCCGCGCTTCCGAGGGCGGGTCCATGGGAGGCAAAACAGTGCAATCACCAGATCCAGAGGCTTGCACCCGCGCTGGCTCTACCGTGAACAGGGCTCCCTGTAAGACCATGGAGCGCGCATGCACACGCTTCCCACCTGCAGGCTCCGCATCATGGATCGCTTGGACGCGAGCATGCCTGCTCCTAGCTGCTCCTGTTGGCGGGAAGCCTGCTTGCTTTCTCGCCGTGCGTGCGTGAGAATCAGCTATTATGACACAATGCCTGGATGGCTGTGCGCCTCGTGAGGTTGCATGCGACCCGCCGATCGTCGGCGTTGCCCGCTCTTCCAACTCCTGTGTGCTCTGCTGCTATTGCAGGTGCGTTGGTCAGCGCCAGTCGGTCGCAGTGATCAGCACCGTTTGCATCAAACTGGCTGATCTTGCCAAAGTCATTACTTGCATAGGCCCACCAGCGAGTATCGGGCCCACAGTGGGGCTGAGGGGCCGCACCACCATTGACGTTGACCAGGCAAGCGCTTGGGCCAACAGGGGTCAGCCGAACCAGGCCCCCCACCACAACGAAACTTGACTGCGCCTGTCGCTAGAGCTTGTAGCTCGTTTTGGACGTAACACCTGAGACTTCCTTACATCAGTTGACGTGTGACAGGCGCAAAACGCCCGTCAGCAACGCGGGAGGTGTTGGCGGAGGCGCCATGCTGGCCAGCTCAGCGGCGGCCTCGCGACTGCACGCTACCAGTGACATGCCAAGCTATTTGTCAAGGGTGAGGGTACGATTAACACAAACACAATCACTTGAAACCAGCTCACTTGAATTCTGCATTTGGTCCAAATAAGCTCTAAAGAACTACAGCTCGCCAGTGGTCAAACACACACGTTTGATGACTATCATGACAGCATCACTGCGACAAATGTCCATCAGGAGCCGATGCAGCCGGCAGCTGCAGCGACGCCCCGGACGGGCTAGCCAATCACGCCGAAGCCCTCCCAGCAAATGCACTGCAGCACCACACGGCTCGCCCCAACGGGCAGGAATTCCGCTCGCGCCTGAACGCCCACCATCCCTGCGTGGGACAGCAGCGAACGCCGAAGCAAGCGGCCCTCCCACCCGCACAGCCGCCGCACAGGGTGCGCAGGCAGCGTGCACTGCGTCGTCCACGGGCGGTTGCCGGGAGTCCCCTCACATCCGCTCCCCGCTTTTCTTCAGCCGCCGCCCCGCCGGCTGCGCCGCGCACCGGTCACTGCTGTGGCGGCGCCGTCTGCAGCGCGCGCGGCGCGGCGCCCCCCTGGCCGCCGCCTCCCTGGCTGCCGCCAGCGCCAGGGGGGTCCTTGGGGCGCAGCGCCTCTATCTCGGGGGTGGTCGGCACCAGGACAGGCGCGCCCGGCGCGTGGCCGCGGCCGCGGGGCGGCTCTCTGTAGGGGGTGCCGTCGGCTTCGCGGAAGAAGCCCTTGTAGGTGGCCGCCCTGCCGCGGCGGTGGAACGCAAGGAATCGTGGTGATGACGCGTGTCTTGGGCGGCTGTCGCGTAGAGGGACCACTGCGTGCATGCGGGGCCTACGTAACGTCTCCTCTCTGAAAACAAAGCCGACGAAGACGCCCATTTCTACCCAACAGCCCCACACCCTCAACAACTTTCGGCCACCCCACGAACCTGAGAGGACCCCTAGCCTTATCGAAAGGAAGTTCTGGTGAAAGCAGTCAACACATGACCCTAGCAGGCCGTGCCCTTGTGCGCTAGACCCCAGGCCCATCAATACATACATCCTATAAATGCTGTCCTTCAAAACATAATTTGTCAGCCCAACCTGAAGTTTGAGTTTGTGATGGCCTTGCCGATTGTCACCCAGCCGTCACGCACGTTGTGGTCCACGCCAAACAGCTCCAGCCGCCGCCTGGAGCATGGCACAGGGAGAGGGAGGGGGGTCAGCAGGGGTGGCGCACGGGCGTGTGGGCCCAGCGGGGCGAGCGGTTGGGGCAACGGAGTGCGAGCGGGGTGTGTGGGCATAGAGGTCGTGGCGGCCAGCCGCCGCCGGCCGGGCGGCAGGCGCCCTGACGCGCCAAGCCTTGCGGATGGGTCGCCCGCAGGCGACGGGGAGCGGGCGGGGGCTCCCCTCACGGCAAGGCCGGCCCCACGCGGCCGCCTCGCCGGGGCGCCCCGCCGCGCGCGCTCCTGCAACAAATACCACGTCCCGCGCAGCAGCGACGGCGTGGAAGCGGGAAGGGACCAAGTGGACCGGCCTGTTTTCTTGGCTTGCTCGCCTGCCGTTCCAGAAGCGCTCTATGATGCCGTACAGCTCGGCCGGCTTCTCAGTGCTGCCTAGCGGCGGCTCCTCGCTGACTAGGACGTCAATGTCCAGGTTGGAGTGCAGCAGGTGGGCGTCGCGGTTGCGGTCGGGGGCGCCGCGGACGCCCACCAGGCAGTGCTCCTGTTTGCGTTTGTTTTGGGGGGGGAGGGGGGCGTGTGGTGCTGTCGTGTCAGGCAGGCCTGTTGCTGGTGGTTGATTTGGGGACGTGTGCGGGGTCGTGGCGCTATGGGTGGGGGTAGCGCATGTCAGGAACTACTCTGATAGGTCGAAGTTCAAAGGGGGTCAAAGGGTGCGGCCGCACGAGCGCGTGGGCGCATTCACCGCTGCCGTGAGCGCGCGAACGCTGCGGTGTGTCGGCAGCATTGAGTGTGTGCGTGGTTGCCTGGGTGCGTGCATGCATGTGGGCTGGCGTGTAAGTGTGTGCATGTGCGTGCAAGCTTGTGCATGTGCATGTGCCAAGAGTACAGGGTGCATGTCGTGCTGGGGGGGTTGGTGCACGTAATGAACAGCACATGACAAGGAGGCGCATGGGCTCGGCTGTCATCAGAAACCAGTGACGCTGTCCCGATGATGCCTGCGGCCCAGCAGCCCCCTCGATCCCCCACGCACCCCATCATGTGCGTGGTCCCCCCCCTCCAAACCCCACCGTGGTGTGCACGAGGACGCTCTTGCGCCACTGATTCAACTCTGACTGGTACCTGCGGCCCCCCTCAGCGTTGGTCTTCAGCCACACCTGGCCATCAGATAACGCATGATTGCGTGCGTGTGTTTGTGTATGTGTGCATGTGTGTGAGTGCGTGCGTTTTTGTGCATGTGTGTGTGTGTGTGTGTATGTGTGCGCGCGCGTGTGTGCGTGCCTGTTTCTAGGCTTTGGTGATCAAACAGCACGACATTGGTCTGAAAGCAGGGCCGTCCATTCAATCCCACTGGCAGGTACTGAGGCAGACTGATACGTGCACAGCTGGCGCCATTTCAATGCAGTAGGGCCGACCCATTCGTCCCCCTGTTGCGGTATCTGCTGCTGCTGCTGGTGGTGCTGCTGCTGCTGCTGCCGGTGCGGCTGCTGCTGCTGCTGCTGCTGCTGCTGCTGCTGCTGCCGCAGCTGGTGCTTCCGGGCTGCTGCGCAAGCGCCGCCCCTCACCACGTCCTCCATGCGGCGGAAGCCCCAGGCCTGCAGGCACCTGCGCCCCTTCTCCAGGCCGTCCTCACAGCCACACCACCTGGGGTGACGCAGGGTGTGCGTGTGTGTGTGGGGGGGGG
>NW_014012993.1:0-22513 GCF_000611645.1 Monoraphidium neglectum
AGGGAGGGGGGAGCTTGAGGCTCTTGAGAAGCGGCTGCTCTGCCATCTGCGCGCCGCCTTGCTGTCATGGCGCACCAGCCAGGGCCGCTGTGCCCCAAGGGCGTGAACCCGCCGCCGGCCAAGCGTTGTGCGGCCAGCAGCGGCGGGTGGTTGAGCAGCGGCAGGCTGTTCGTAACTTGGGCTTCCTGTGTGGGTTGACACCGATTCAGGGCTCAAGGGCAGCGCAGCTTCCTTCAGCATCCCATGCCGCTGACCGCCACGCTCCTCCGCTGTGGTTGCTTTACGCCCGCTTGGGTGACCCCTGCAGGATTGGCGCTCCTACGACGCGATCCTGACCGTCATGTTCCCACCTCCGACGAAGGACGGGTGCATGTGCGTGATTGCACACCTGCTGGGCATCCCTCTGGTGCACGTTCGGGACTTTTTGCTGATGGACGCGCCGCTCAGTGTGCCCCAGGTGTGCGAAGGCACCAGGCCCCACGGACAGGCGTGTGAGCGGCCGGCCTGGCGGGCTGGCCAGCAAAGGCAGTTGCCATGGCGTGCAGCTCCTCTCGGCGCGTGCGGGGTGACGATTGCAACTGCAATGTCAGGGGTGCAACAATGCCAGTGCATCGCAAGGTCCCAGTTGCCACAGCAACCCACGCACGCCGGGCACCACAATGAACTCATCCCCGCAGATCGGCTCAGGCCTGACCCAGGAGCAGGTTCGCAGCACGTGGACGGGAGCCATCAAGAACACCTTCCACTGGGCGATGCTCCGGGCCTCACTCACCGCGCTGGGTGTGTATGAGGTCCGCGCGAACAAAGACCTGCGCTCCAGACTGGGGCTGCCGCTGGGCGGCAAGAGGGGCGGCCTCACCTGCCGGCCGCTGGTGGAGGTGGTTTCGAACAGCTGGCTGTTTGAAAACCCGCGGCCCTTGGAGCCTGACCAGGTGGGCCGGCCAGACCGCCCGTATCTTTGATTGATGAATTTCGGGATTGACTGGCAAAGTTCAGTCGCCCTTGCAAGCCCTGCTGTATGCGCAGTGCTGGGGCTTCACGTGCGTGCCTGAGAACTGCACATACAATGGCCAAAGAACTTTTGCCACCCCTCCCCTTTCCAGGTCATGATCGGAGCAGTCTCGCCCCGCCCCTCTTCCCCCACCATCCCCGACCCCGAAGTCGCCGCCTTTGCCGCCGAGGCCGCCGCGGATGACGGCCTCGTGCTCGTGTCTTTTGGTTCCGTCTCCAGCTTCTTTGGAACCCTACTCACCTGGGACGACTACACGGGACTCTCCGCCGCCTTTGCTGACCTGGCGCCCGTCCGCGTCCTTTGGCTGCTGCACCCGGCAGCCCTCGGCAACAGGACGGTGGACGAGCTGCCTCTGGGCGCCAACACCATGGTCGTGCCATGGGGCCCGATCAACGATGTCCTGGGCCACCCCAGCTGCCGCGCCTTTGTGACGCACGGCGGTGAGCGAGCGCGCGCCGACAATGCACAGCCAAGGGCTATGGGCCAAGCGCAGGCGCCGTCTGCGTGGCGTGCGTGCGTTGCAAGGGCTGCCCTGCAGATCAACGGTCAACCACAAAAGCAGATGAACGGTCAAATGTAAGCATCGAAACGGTATTGCAACACTCCGCCGCTCTGCTGCAGGCCTGAAGTCCACGCTGGAGGCGATGTTCCATGGCGTGCCCATTGTGGGGGTGCCCTTCATGAACGAGCAGCTGCTCAACTGCCAGCGCACGGTGACGCGCGGCTTTGGCGTCGTGTCGCCCGAGGCGCCGGCGTCGCGCAAGGAAGGGGTTCACTACACGCGCAAAGGCATGGCGTCCCTCATCAAGCAGGTGTGCAATGAGTTTGCTGGCAAGACAGGCCCACATGGGTGGGGTCCCTGTAAAACTTGGAGGATCTTCGCTTGTCCTTGGAAGCAGTGTAGCTTGTGCGTCCAGGTCAGGCCATTTGCGTGGCAATTATGATCGTTGCGGAACTTGGGAGATAATGAGATCATAAATCATGCAGCTGCAAGTGATGCCCTTGCTCCTTCTGTTCCACACGCAGGTCCTGTCGCCCTCCTACGCGACAGCCGCCAACCAGATCGGCGCGGCCATGCGCCTGGCCTACCGCCAGAAGCGCCCCGTAGACCGCGCGGCAGAGGAGGTGGAGCTGGCCCTGCTGCACGGGGGCTACAGCATGGAGCACTCGCTCGCGCAGGCGCGGCTGCGGGAGGCAAGGCACCGCGCCGACAGCTGCAACGGGGGAGAGGAAGGGGCATGCGGGATGATTGACGCGGCAGGTCCATCGGCAGCCTCCGCTGCAGTCCCCCACACCGAGTGGGAGTTGTGATGCTGTGTGCGTCTCGCCGATCAGCGTTTGGTTTGTATCAGCAGCAGTCGCCAGTTTTTGCACTCAGCGGCTCGCCAGGAATGCCACGGGATGATGCAGTTGTGGGGAGATGGGATCTGTGACATTGACCATGCGGCGCATCGGCATTCCTAAGTATTTGGGTTCCGTTGCCTTCTAATGATTCACAATGTCGAGGCCTCTTTTGCACCTTCAATGCACTGAGTCAAGCCCTGCACACCCTGGCGCAGGACGTGGGCATGCAATCTTTGCAGTTTCTTCAGGTTCATGCTTGAATGCACACGCACCCATATGTCGATTTCGCCTGCCTTGCTTGTCTCAATGCACGATTTCACCTGCTGCTCCCTCGACTACATGCCAACACACACGCCAACACACACTCAGTGCTGTGTGCTTTTGAATCTCCTGGCAAGTTGAATGAAGGATAAATGCACTGCATTTGAGACCACGTAACATTTTTCTCAGAGGTTGGGGCTGCGCTTGCTGGTAGAATGTGATTGTCTCTGGGCAGCGGCACTGCCTGGCAATGCTCATGCTTCAGTCTGGTGGCCCAAGTCACGTGATCAGCGACGGATGGGGGTGGATGGGTGTGCTCAAGGAGCGCAAGCTGGGCCGGCTGGTGCAGCCACGCGCTTTCCACGCGTTTTGAAGCTCCCCCCTCGATCGTACATGCATCATTCGGTGGCCCCACGCCATCACGAAACACGGCCTACTTCGTCACCTTGACATGACCCTCATGATCTTGGTGGACTTGAATTCAACAAATTCATGCACATCTATACTTCAAACACAAAAATACCCGTCCGCCCCAGCACTCACCAGTGTAGCACTCTTGAAGCGGTTCTTCTGTGCCCAGCGCTGGAAAATTACAGAAGCCACCCGGAGCTGTTGAGCGCTCGAGGCCCCAAAAAATTGCCAGGCGAGTCTTCCGCAAGTGCTTGATATGCTCGATGCCCGTGCGGCAGCTGGCAGGCGGCTAGCGGCAGCACACGTTGCACCTGCACATGCAGCAGGCTCCGTGCCGCGCGATGTGCCCGCCTGTTCTTCAGCCTTGCATGCCATTGCCGTCCTGGGAAGGTCTACACACAATCACCTTGCAATGTGCGGAAGGTTCTGCGACGCTGTGTGAATCCCCTGTTTGGGCTCAGTGCCGTCACCCGCATGCGAGCGTGTGCAATCATTGACTCAATGACGACCCCCATGCGCTCTCACCCCCCAATCCATCCCATGCATCCCTCCCTCCTCATCTCACCAGGTCCACAATGGCCGGCCGCCCCGGCGCACCGCCGCTCGCCGCGGCGCTTCTGCTGCTGCCGCTGCTGTGTGCAACGAGCCTCCTGCCGGCAGCCGGCGCGGCGCGCCACGACGCGGCGCCGCCGCGCTACAAGATACTGACCCTCATCCCCATGGGGGGCTCCAGCCACACCTTCGATTTGGTAGCCGTAGCAGGTGTCCTCGCAACCAGGTGCGGCTGGCGGCCTTGGCCTTCTCGTGTGATAATGGTGATGCGTAATCATAACCCAGCCCGAGCCACTGCAAGTAGCCTGCCAAGCGACCGGACGCCGCGTCTCCCCCTCCAGCAACCCCGGTGTCCCGACGCACCCTCCGTGCGCCACTGCCCCGCACCCCGCCCCTTGCGCCCCCGGGGATGCAGGCACGACGTCACCGTGGTCACGCCCCCCTCGGACCACGGCCACACGGCGGCGGCCATCAAGCGGCTGGGGGACGCGGCGGGCGCCATGAAGCTGGAGGATGTGGACGCCCTGCTGTCCATGGCCTGTGAGTGACCAGAAACGCGCGCGCGGCTGCGGTCGTGAGCACAGGGAAAAGGGGCCCCGCTGGCGGCAGCAGCCGCAGTCAAAAGTCGATCGACACGCGCGCGACCCGTCCTCCTTCCTGCCTGTCTAGCCCTGCCCCGGCCGCGGTTCTCACTCCCGGGGTCAGCTTCTGCGGGCTGTCGCCCGACCCCTGCCCTCGCGCCGCCGCTCACCCACGCCGCGTGCATGGCGCCGCCCCTGCCCCCACCTGCAGCCTTCTCAAAGGGGATCGGCTCGATCGGCAAGGGCGGGCTGGTTTCGATGGTGCGGAAGATGTCGCAGCTTCCTTACTGGATGGCGGAGCGCTGCGAGCAGATGCTGGGGAACGCGACGCTCATGGAGGTGCGCCCGGCGGACACAAGAGGGCGAGAAGGGCGGGCGCGCGCTCTCACGTCGCGGGGCGGTGCGTGACGGCACGGGGGCGGCCGAGGGGCGCAGGGGCTGGCATGGGTTGGGGGACTTCTGAGGTGGGCGTGCGTGGGTGGCGCGGGCGCCACGCAGCTGGTCTGGCGCCGGCCCCTCCCGCCCGCAGCTGCTGCGCCGGCTCCCCAAGCATGCGTCCCTGGCGCCCGCCGTCCTCACACACTCCAGTGTGCCTCCTTCCAGCCTCGCCCCATGCCTATGCAATGCTCAAGCCTCTGCACACGCCGCACCCGCGACCCCTACAGTCCTGGCGGTCGTATGACGTCATCTTGACCTTCCTATTCCCTCCCCCGGGGCAAGACACCTGCACCTGCCTGCTGGGCCAGGCGCTGGGCATCCCCGTGGTCCACGTGCTCGACATGGTGCTGATGGAGGCACCCATCAATGTACCCCAGGTGCGCACGCATGCCGTGCCCCTCCGACTTCCGGCGGCTCGCACTCGATCATGTGCTCGATCGTGTGCTGCTGCTGCTGGGGCGCGGGCTGCGTGCGGAGCCCAGCGGACTCGTGGTGGGGGCCGCCGCCCGGGCCGCTGGACAGCCGCGGCGTCACCACGCTATCGCGCCTTTTTGTCAGGTTCAACATACCACTCACGGCTTCGACCCTGCCCCCACGTGTAAGGTGGCCTATTGACCCCACACCTTTGCACCCGCACACCCGCCGCAGTTCGGCTCTGGCCTGAGCCGCGCCGAGGTCCGCGGCACCTGGGCGGGCGCCCTCAAGAACGCCGGCTTCTACGCCCTCCAGAACACCCTGATGAAGGCCCTCGCGTGGGCTGAGGTCGGGGCGAACAGGAAGCTGCGCGCCAGGCTGGGGCTGCCGCTCGGCCGCGGGGGCTGCCGGCCGGTGGTGGGGCTGCTCAGCAGCAGCTGGCTGCTGGAGGAGCCCCAGGCGCTGGAACCCCACCAGGTGGGGCGGAGGGGAGCCTTTGGCTTCATTGAAAAAAACCTGCGGCTGCGATGGGCTAGACCCCCGAGATCCGCGCTCTGGCTGTGCCGCCCTCCGGTGTAGAGGACCAGTCGCTCAAGCAGTCTAGGGCGGTGCGGCCGAGCTCTTCCCCTGCCTGCCCTCTGCAGCCCGACGCCTCGAACCAAGTTGCCTTCTCGCACCCATCCTGCCGACCACCCACGCTGCCCCACTGAAACCCCTCTCAACCCCTCCACAACCAGATCATGGTGGGGCCCGTCTCTGCCCGCCCCTCGTCCCCTGTCATCCCCGACCCCGCCATTGCCGCCTTTGCCGCGGAGGCCGCCGCGGAAGACGGCCTCGTGCTCATCTCCTTTGGCTCCGTGTCGAGCTTCTTTGGCAGCCTGCTGACTAAGGAGGATTACGTAAACCTGGCCCTGGCGTTCGCTGACCTGGCGCCCGTCCGCGTGCTGTGGCTGCTCAACCCTCGGGGCCTGCCGGAGGGCGTGACGGTCGAGGGGCTGCCCCTGGGGAACAACACCCTGATGGTGCCATGGGGCCCGATTAACGACGTGCTCGGCCACCCCAGCTGCCGCGCCTTCGTCACCCACGGCGGTGAGCGCTGAAGGCTCACCTCCAGCTACCCGCGTGCAGGCCACCGCTGCGACCTGTTTGCCTCGCCGCTCGCCGGTTTGTGTCAAAGCAGGGTGCTGCGGGTAAGATGCGCCGGTCAAACCCTGGTCAAACTCTGGTCATATCGCGTCCTGCTTTGACCACCGCAGGCCTGAAGTCGACGCTCGAGGCAATGTTCCACGGCGTGCCGATTGTGGGGGTGCCCTTCATGAGCGAGCAGCTCCACAACACCCAGCGCGCCGCGGCGCGGGGCTTTGGCGTCGTGTCACCGCAGGCCCCGGTGGTGCGCAAGGACGGGACCCACTACACCCGAGAGGGCGTGGCATCCCTCATCAGAAAGGTGTGCAGCTTAGCCGTTTTTGCTCGCTTGGCGGCTCCTGCTGGCTGCTGAATTCTTCCTGCTGCTGCCGAGGGCGTCGCTCTGCTGCAGGCAGGCAGACGGACAGCGGCCCCTCCCGGCACTGGGGGCACTGCTGCCGCCGCCGCCGCCGCCGCTGCCTGCACTGCCTTGTCGACACGGACGGCCCTCGCCTAGTGCCCATAACCGGCTAGTGCGATGTGCACCGCCCAACACCACCCAGCCGCCTTGGCACCCTCAACAGCAGCGCGAGGACCCACAATCACGCCCCACCCTCGCGACGCACGCAGGTCCTGTCGCCCTCATACGCGACTGCCGCCAACCAGATCGGCGCGGCCATGCGCCTGGCCTACAGCCAGAAGCGCCCCGTGGACCGCGCGGCTGAGGAGGTGGAGCTGGCTCTGCTGCATGGGGGCTACAGCGTGGAGCACTCGCTCGCGCAGGCACGGCTGCGGGAGGGCAAGGCGCGGCGCCAAGGCAGCAGCGGCGGCGGCGGCGGCCTCGAGGCGGCGCTCGGCGCAGAGGTGTCGCGCGGGGACGTCGCGGCGGCGGTCATGGCGCCTGCGCAGTCCGCTGCGGCGGATGCTGCGCAGGAGCTGTGAGCCGGGCAGTCGTTGTCGTCACCATTTATCGCACTTATGGTGTTGCGTGCACAGCTGCAGGGGATCTGTTTGCTATTTCAAACCCAGTTCTCTGGTCTGCTTTGGGGGCTTGAACTTTCTGGTACGCACCGAGGTGGGGGGAAGGACGGGGAAGCTGCTTGACACATGTGCTGCCATTCTTGCTGTGCAAGCCCTTTAGTATGACTGGTTTGGGCATCAGTCAGCTAGCCCGCGCTTCGGGCTGCTTCTTTGGCGTGTACAAACCTGATGGATTCGCGGCGGCTTCCCGAGTTGCCCACCAACCTTGGTGTCGTATTTTCCCCCCATGCGCGGGTGAAGAGGCATTCCCTTGTATTGCTTGTGCAAATGCTTGCTGAGAATTGTAAATATCATTTTCATATCAGCTAGCATCCCCTGAGTCAAGTTTAGTGCTGCAGTGCCTGCTGGGTTACTGCGAGTGCGGTGCCTGTGATCTTTGTGGTCCCACAACTGGCAGCCACATCTGTTGCGGCTGGTCGGGGAAGCGACGGTGAAAGTTGCATCCTGGGGAAGAAGGTTGAGTCAACGCCGCCCTCGCGAGCGGTCGCGGCCCCTGCTGCGGCTGCGGCTGCGGCTGCGGCTGCGCCGCCAGTGGCCGCGGCTCCGACTGCGACTGCGGCTACGACTGCGGTCCCGTGCGCGGCCCCCTCTGCTGCCCGATCGCGAGCGGTGGTGGTCGCTCCGCCGCCGCTGCCGCCGGTCGCGCGGGCTCCGGCTCCTGCTGGGGCTGCGCCGGCGGCCTCGGTGCCGCTCGCCGTCCCTGCCGCGGCTGCGGCTGCGGCTGCGGTGTGGGGACCGCCTTGACTCGCGTCGGCGCTCCCTGCTGCGGCTCCGGCTGCCGCGCCGCCGCTCGTCCGCCCGCCGCCGCTCGGCATCCCTGCTGCTGCTCCTGCTGCGGCGCCCAGGGCTGCCGGAGCCGCGGCCGCGCGCCCCGCGCTCGCCGCGGTCGCTCTCGCGCCGCCCACCCTGCTCCCGCTGTGCCGCACCGCCCTTCTTTGAAGCACCTCCACTGCTCCCGCCTCGCGCCGCCGCAGCGATCGCTGCCGCCGCTGCGGCGGCGGCGGCCGCCCTCAGCGATGCGGCGGGATCTGCGACGCCCGCGGCTGCCTCTGCCTGCTGCTGCTGCTGCTGCTTCTGATGCTGCTGCTGTATTAGTGGCTGCTGGACATGGGGCAATGTTTGCTGCTTCTGCTCCTCCTGCTGCGCCAATGGCACCACCTGCTGCTGCTGCTGCTGTTGCTGCTGCAGCTGCTGCGCAGCTGCCTCAGAAACATTCCCGCCATCCTCAACCTCCATATCTACATCCTCGTCATCCTGCAGCACCTGCTGCTGCTGCACCGCTGCGCCTGCCGCCGCCGCCGCCGCCGCCGCTACGCGTGCTTCCGCAGCCTCCTGCGCCGCCGCCGCTTCACGCCGCTGCTCGCTCTGCCGCTGCTGCTCCTGCTCGTGGTCCTGCTGCGTCAAGAGTTCGTGGCGCGCTGCCTTTGAGAGGCGGCCCTCCGCCATGAGGCTGTACGTGCCGTCCGCCAGGCAGCTGAGGACCTTGCTCGGGACGCGGCGGCCGCCGCGCTCCAGCCACACGCTGCAAAAGAGGGGGGGAGCAATGAGAGGAGGGTCACGGGGTAGAGTCGGGCCTGGGCACCAACGGTGTGTGCAGCTCAGAGCATCTAACGAACACAGGTTGGGACAGTCAGGTGTTGCGCCCGACAGGAAGTGAGTTTTGCGCTGCGGTGATGGTATTGTGTTCACCGCGGCGCGTCCCCGCACAAAACGGCGCCCGGTCACCCACGCCCGCCGCCGCGCGGCCAGGGCGTGGCAGGGCCCCTCCAACGGGGGACCCCCGCCACAGCTTCGGCCCCATCCCGGTGGCGGATGGCCATGCGCTCACATTTGGCCCCTGACAAGATCGTCCTTTGGCGCCGCGTGCGGCCGCCGCTGCTGGTGCGGTGGCGGCGACGCCGGGGCGGGCGCGGCGGGCGCAGCTGCGGCATCGGGCTCGACGCGCGTGCCGACGGGCTCCCTGCCGCCTGCTGACGCCGTGACCGCAGATGCGCTTGCCTCCCCCTCTGCCTGCTGCTGTTGCTGCGGGGCCGCCGCCGCCTCGCGACCCAACTCAGCCCGACCGTTGGCAGCAGCCCGCGCATGGGCCGCCGGCGAGCCGTTCTGCGCGCCGCCCGCGCCGCCGGCCCCTGCGCCGGTCCCTCTGCCGCCGTTGGGCGCAGCAATGCCCCCGCCGCCGCCACCGCCCTCGCCTTCCTCGTCCTCTGAGTCGGACCCGTACCCAACCAGCAGCCCCCCCGCCGCCTCTGGATCCACGCGGACGCGCGCGACGCCCTCGGCCGGGCCCTCCTCCACGGCGTCCCCCGCCGCCGCGCCGGCTGCGGCGGGCGACTCCTCCGCGCCGGTGCTGTCGGCCGCCGCGCCCTCTCCTTGGTACACCTCCCGCGCAACCTCCACTGCAGGTTTGAGGGTCGCAGGATGGGCAAAGTGAGCATGTATGTGCGTGAATGCGACTGGTGATGCAATTATGGGCTGCGGCCCTTTGGGCCGCGGCCGCAAGAAGGGCCCGCTTGACAGCCCCCGGCAGCAGCAACCGCAACCATCGCCACACTGCTCGACGGCCGCGCCGCGCCCCCACTGCGAGTCCCCGCTGCCGGCCGCCCAGAGGCAAGGAAGGGGCCACGCGGCTCACAGAACAGGTTGTCGGTGACTTCGATCAGAATCGCCGTCAGGCTGGCCTTGATCTCTCGATCTATAATCCGCTTGCGCGCCGCCGCCACCGCCGCCGCGTCCTCCTCCTCGTCGGCCCCCTCCTCGCCCCCAGCCCCGAGCCCACCCCACCGGGAGCCGCCGGCGCTCCCGCTCTGCGTCCGCGGCGGCGCGGCGGCCTCCTGATCGGCCGCGGCCCCGCCTGCGCCGCCGCCGCCGCTGTGGCCAGCCCCGCCGCCCCGCGCGGCGGCGGCCGCGCGCCGCGCCATCTCTTCCCGCAGCCAGCTGGGCACCGCCGAGCGCTTTGCGGCGGCGCCAGCGGCCGCGGCGGCCGCTTGCCCGTTGAAGTGCTGATGCTGCAACATCCCCGGATGCTGCATCCCCACTGCGGCGCCCGCTGCGAGAGAAGGGTCGTAGTAGCCGTGAGGAGCGGCCACATAGGGCGCCTGCTGCTGGTGGGCCAGAGGATCCATGCCCATCTGCGGCGGCACCATAGCCGCGCCAAGCTGCTGCTGTTGCTGCTGCTGCTGCTGCTGCTGCTGGTGGTGCTGCTGCTGCGCAAACGCCTGCTGCTGCGCAAAAGCCTGCTGCTGTGCGATTGCCTGCTGCTGTGCATATGGCTGCTGCTGCAGGCCCTGGGCAGACGCCACTGCAGCGTGGTTGACGCCCATCGTCATACCCACGGCCCCGCCCATGCCCATGCCAGCTGCGCCCGCTCCCCCCGCCATCTGCTGCTGCAGCGCCATAGTCGACTGCAACTGCATCTGCTGGGCCTGCATCTGCTGCAGGTCCTGCATTTGCTGCTGCTGCGCGTAGTACGCCTGCCACTGCTGCCACTGCTCCCACTGCTGCAGGTACTCCTGCTGCTGCTCCGCACTCATCTGAAGGTACATGGACTCATCTAGTTGGGCGGGCTGCTGCTCCTGCTGCTGCGACTGCTCTTGGTACGGCATGCCGACGCTGCCTTCCGCGCCTGGGGGCGGTGGCGGGGGTGGCGGCGGGGGCGGGGGCGGGGCGGCGTCCCCTTCGGGCGGCAACGGCGGCGGTGGCGGTGCGCCGTCCTCGGGCGGCAAAGGAGGCTGATCCAGGGCCTGAACCGGCATCTCGGCGTAGTAATGCTCCATCTGGAGGGCTAATGACGACCTAGAACGCTACTGTACTGGGCACTTCAGGCGGTGTGATCTATGGGGCATGGCGAGTGTCCCAGCATGCGAAGATATCGCGCAGCTGCCATCTAGAAAACTTTCAAGGTCCTGAATATACCACATTCACAGATCTAACTTGCTCCGGGAAGGGCATGAGGGCAGCGCCGCAAAGGCCACATGCAAAGCGCTGGATCTATTCCTTGATTCATGTGCACAATTGACAAGATGAAACGTGCTGCCGCCCCTCCTCTGCCTGCTGTCTCACATTCCACTTGCAGGCTGCATGCAGACGAGTGCTGTTGATCAGTTGACGGCTTGTTGCCTGCCCAGGCAGGGGTGAGCGAGGGGGGAGGGGCGCGGGCTGGCGCGTCCCGTTCGATAGTTTGTGTAGCTTCTGCTGCCACCGCCATGGCCCTTCACACCTCCCTTCTCAGCCTTGAATACCTCCTCGGCTTGATTATCTCACTGGCAGCTTGGAGACGACCCTGGCTTGAACATCTCCCTGGCAGGACCCATATCTCCCCAGAGCTGGCCGTCTGCGAGTCCTGGATTCGCACTGTGTGTGGCAAAAGGCCTCTTGACATCAGGTTCAAGTCCTGAACTGGGAGACGCACCAGTGCCGCCTGTAGGCCTGCGGACTGTGACCTTGTCAACTCTCACCAGCACCTACAGACAGTCCACGATTTGCACGACACCCCTACCTCGGCTCAGGAGCGGTGTTGCCGCCGCAAGTCCTGAATGCACCTGCTGTTCGGCGCAACGCACTCGTTGGCAAGCATTGCAACAAGGCGTCACGCCTGGTGGCCCACCCTGTGCGCCAAGCAACTGGAGGCGCGGCCCAGGGTAGGCCGCAGCTTGTCGCAGGCGCCAGGCTCCAGCACAAATCTCTTGATATACCAGCACTCATCATACCTGCATGCTACATTCATACATGCAACAGCTCTAGCTGCTTTGAACCGGCCCATGACGCCGCCAACAAAGGTCAAGGGTGCCAAGCGCCGCCGTGTGGGCGTTTGCCAATCCCTCGTTAGTGCACGTGCGTTGAAAGCATGTATTACAGTTGCGCGCGTGCTGCCGAGCTTTCACGTGGCGCCCCCACGCGCCTTGCTGCTGAGGCGGATGGGAGCCCCGCTGCACAGTGCTCGCTGTCCCCGCTGCCATCGACTACACAAGGTGTACGAATATACGCTTGGGTGGGCTGAGACGCATCCCAGGTGTGTGCCACGCAAGGCACACGTGTCAGTTTAGTGGATGGCCCGGCGGCGTCGGCCCCAGCAGGTTGAGGCCAAGCCAGGTGCTTGGGGTCATGAAAAGACGCTGCTGTTGCGCGCTTGCGATGATCGCTCGGAGTGGCGTTTTAGGAGTCGCTTTTTGGTTCGGAAGGATGGGTGGTTGTGGGTCGTTTTGCTGCCAAGAAGGGCAAAGGAGGAATGCATGGGCAGGCCCACGCCGACGATGCGCGCAACGAAGCATAGCAGACCGGCAGCAGAGGGCCGTCGGCTGGGGTGGCATGAGAGGGCTGTTCAGGATAGGTGGCAACAAGAGGCCCGGCACCCAGCATATCAAAGGGTGTGCGGAGCGACGTCTGATATGATCCCAGGGCATATAAGCATCGTCTTGCGGGGACTTGGGTATCATGGGGTTCAGAGGCTTCCATTAGCTGCGGCTGCTGTGTTGTTGCAGCGACAGCCGCAGCAATCGCACAGTCCAAATCCAAGCAAAGCCAGTATTGGCAGGTGTAAGGCGCGGTGGTGGATCAACCCCCTGCCCGCAACCACTCTCCGTAGCAATGTGGCCGTGTCGGCTAGCGCAAGCACGTGCGGCTTTGCGCACTCCCGCCCTGATCGACTACGGAGGCATCACGTTGGATGGGTATCTTTGGGAACCTCTCAAAGTCCCGAAAGATATTGCCAGGGGGTGGCCAGTCCCACAAGAGGCGCCGCCGCGGCCACCTGCACCTGCACGTGGCATGTACAGAGCCGTCCAGGCCCGAACCGCCGACACGAATGGACGCCAGCCGACGCCCAAGCTCATGCCAGGTAGGGCTTGTGCGGTACGAGCATCGCCTTGAAGCCGAGGCTCTTTGCGGCGGCCTGGAACTCCGAGTATGGCAGCGCCTCCTCCGCGCCCGCGGCGGCCTTGCCCCTGCAGCCCTCCGCCGCCGCGCCGCAGCCGTTCCACATGCGGCCCGTCTCGGCGGTGACCAGGGCCATGAGCAGGCAGCCCGGCGTGCCGCCGACCGGCCAGCCAGGCAGCGGAGGCAGGAATCGCGTCATGGCGCTGCGCGCGGCCATGGCTTTGTGGACGTTCACGCCCTTGGCGGCCATGGCGCGCAGCACTTTGTGGCCCATCTCGGGGTGGGTGTCGTCGCCCCACTCCTGCGTTCAGGACGAAGGGTTTAAGATTGAAAGGGGTGAGGTGTGAGAAGGGAGTTTGCGCTGCGAGCGCCTGGGGTAGGCAGTGACGTCACCAGGAAGGTGCTCAGCGCGGCTCGCAATGTTCTAGTCAAGACTGACCGGAAAATGGGATGATCTCAGCAGCCATGCGTGCGCATCGGGTTCAGCAGCCGCCGGGAGGTTGCTGCATTTCGCCGCCCTCACCCAGCCCCGCCTCACCCTCACCTGCCCGGCACGTGCGTGCTCCACGTACTGCGCCGCGTCCTCCCCAGACGCGGTGATGACGAGCACAATGTCGGCGGCGGACAGGTCCGCGGGGTCAGACGTGTACAGGATACCTGTCGTAAGGAGGGCGCAAGAAACGGGATGGTGGGAGAATGGTCAGCCGCGCCAGCGCAGGCCCCAGCGGCTCAGAATTCAGCCGTCTCTTTGGTGACCTTCTGCACAACGCCTAGACAAGGCCGCAGCGCTCGCGGCCCGTTGCTGGCGACATGCTGAGCCGCTGCGACCCCGGCAGCGCGCCGACGAGCCGAGCGGCCGCCTCTCGCCGCCAACGGTCGGCACGCAGGCACAGAGCGCTCGCGCGTGCTGACGTCACTCACGGTCCTTGATCTCGCGCTCCTTGTACCGCAGGTCCAGGGCGATGACGCGTTCGTACCCGATGACGTCATTCGGGATCAAAATCTCCGCGTGCGCGCCCACGCCGTCCGCGCCGGGCTGCTGCGCGGTGGCCGTGGCCGCGGCCGCCTTGGGGGCGGCCGGCGGCGTGGCCAGGGCGCGCACGAGACGCGAACCGATGAAGCCGCCGCCGCCCTGCGGGGCTCGAGCCGCGCGTCGGCGGCGCCGTGGCGGGGGCCGGGGGCGGGCCGTTGGCGCGGGGCGCAGGCATGGCGCTCACCCAGCGCTCGGAAGAGCCTGACAGAAGGCTTTGATGACAGCGCGGCGCCCCGGCTCGCAGGGATGATGCACACAAGCTTGGCTCGGCTCACCAGGATCGCCACTGTGGCAGACTTCTGCTTGGCCTCGGGCAGGCGGGCGCGCAGCGCGTGCACTGCGCAAGGGGGGCATCGGCGCCCGTGCTCAAGCAAGGGCCGCATGTCGGGATGTCCGCTTTGCAACAGGCTTCAAACCCAGCATCTATAATGGCAGCCCCTCAATCCTGCATGCCGCTCAAGGTGTCTCCCGCCATCCCACACCCATCCAACATCCATTACGCCTAATCAACAACCCACCAGTCTCCTCCATGGCAAACACCGTGCCCGCCAGCCCGTCCACCATCGGCGCCTGCAGCGCCGCGCCGGTTGCGCCCTGCACCAGGCCGGGCAGCCGCCCGGCCATCGCGATCGCCTTGGCAAAGGGGAAGGCGCGCTGGGCGCACGCGGGGAGCTGCGTGAGCTGCTCCTTGGAGGTTGTGTCGAGGACAGGGTCGAGGCCGACGACGAGGCCGAGGCCAGTGTCGGGGCCGCAGGAGATCAGGCCAAGTCCGAGGAACCAGGGGAGCGCGGGGTCGACCGGGTCGGGGATGAGGCCGCAGCGCGCCATCATCTGGGGCCGGGGTGGCGGGGCGGTGCGAGCGGTGCGGGGCGATGGCAGCGTGAGCCAGGGCGCGCAGCGGGGCGTGGAGGGGAGGGGGACAAGTGTGCTGAACGCAGGGCGGCGCGACGTGGCTGCCTGGCTCGCCCCCAAATGCTGCTGTTCCGCTGGGGCCGTGGCGCGCTCGCCCGCGCAGCACACATGCCGCGCCCCAGGTGACCACGGCAAAACCAAGCCCCGAACCCATGAAAAAAATCTTGCAGAGGCCCCTGCCCAGCCGCGTCCCTGTTGGCTCACCCTGCCAGTGTGGAGACAGAAGAAGCTGGCCAGAGTGTGGATGGTGTTATGGTAGACCACAAAGACGACGCGAGGCCGCGCCACCAGCGCCCACAACCGGATGCTGTAGTGCCAAGACAGTGCCAGGCAGGTGATGTAGCAGAAAAGCCAACCCCTGGGCCGTGTCTCCATGGGGTGGCCGCTGCTGGGCGCCGACAGCGAGCCGCGGGACGGCAGGGCTCGGGTCGACCACCAGACTGCCAGCCAAAGGGGCAGCGAGATAGGCAGCCATACGAATATGAGGATCAGCATGACCGGGATGCTGAGAAGGACGGCCACCGCCCCCTGCAGGGCCGGGCGCAGCATGGTGGTAGACGGGCTTCCCGCGTCCGGCACCACTCCACGTCGGCCTGGCGAGGTCGAGGGTTAATGTTTATATATATCTTTGAGCGTCCTAAGACTAGTTTTCAGCCCAAACACTCGGGAATGAATGGGCCGTAGGGCGCCCGGCAGCGAAGGGAAGGCGATCGGAGCGAGAGGGGTAGGGGTGGCAGTTGCGGGGCGGCTGAGAGATGCGGCCCAGGTAGACGACAACAGTGGCAAAAAATCGATATCACGCGTATGATTTGAGGCACAATAGCCTCCCACAACGCGGCCCGACGCGTGCCTGTAAGCTCAGCTCGAGATACCGGTGTGCAGAATGTTGTCCGATTGTCCCACGGTCACAGCCTTCGACGGCGTCACATTACGATACTATAAAGATGCTAGGTCATGATGACATACGTACATTGCAAGCCGCAGGCCTTGTAGGCCATGGTGGCTGGTGACAAGGCCAGCCGCATTGCTCTTTGGATCACTGTCCAGAGACCACAGGACTATCCCTGATGTACCACGAGCAGAGCACTGTGGTATCAGAAGTGCACCCTCCACTTAGTCTACCTCTCAGCAGTTTTTGGGCAGTGCTGCCCAAAGCAATTCCCCTGTGGCCAGAATCTCAGATGGAGCACATGAGAGCACAGCAAAGCCGTCTGCTGCTGTGCCATTTTGACACATGCCTGACTGGGTGCGTGCGCTTCCGGCTGATGCAACAGTCGCAGCTTTGAGACGACTGCCAAGTCAATTTGCAAAACCGCCGCAAGCACAGGCCAGAAAAGCGGCCCAAAGGCTTGAGACAAGGGAGTGCACGAAAACAAGTTACAGAAACCTGGTGAGAGGGCACAGCACGGCCCTGCTTGTGGCCGCCGCCCTCTGCTGCGGCCTGCCAACGCTGCAAATCGTGCTGCGCCGCGCCATTGCTCAGGGTCGGGGCTGCGGGGCCGTCCATGCGTCCGCGGCGGCTGCGATGAGGCGGGTTGAGGGCTGACACCCTGTGTTTAAGCCTCCTTGGGCTTGGCGACATCGCCCACAACCTTGGACTTGTCCTCATCCAGCTCGGCCAGCGCCTTGACGCCGTACGCAATCTTCCGCGGCACCGCGGCGACGCCCACGGCGATCTTCTTCGCCGGCTGCTTGATCATGCGCGCGATGGTGGTGATGAGCTGCGTCTTGTTGGGCAGGCTCTCGCAGCGCTTGAACTCCGCGGGGGTGAGGTACTTGTTGTCCATCACCACGCACGTCACCTCGGTGGGGGGAGGCACCTGCGGCGGGGCGCGTCCGCGGGGCCGGCAACGTCAGCTAGGGCGCCGCGAGTGCGGCAGCCTCGACATACCGGTAGCTGCGGTCAGTGGCGCCTTCGCACGGTGGTGGCGCATCGCGGTGCTACCAGCAAGCGGCGAGGGGTGGCGGCGCTGGGGCCTGCACCAGCGCGGCACCATTCACACCGTGATTATACTGCACCGCCCCATATACAAAGGGGGCTGTGCGATGCAGCCCTATTTGCGGCACCTTTTTCCAAGGTTGGAGGAGAGCTCAGATAATGATTCAGGCGCGGGTCCCCACAGCAATGTGCCCGCCGCACCTCAACGCCCTTGGGGGCGGCGGCCTTGGCCTCCTTCTCCAGCGTCTCGGTGAACTTGTTGAAGAACTTCACGGCGTCGCTGATGTCATCCTCGTGGACAAACACCCACGCGTTCTCACCCTGCATTGTGAGTGAGTGCGTGCACGTGCACGTGTGTGTGTGTGTGTGTGCACGCGTATACTGTTTGCATGTGATGTGTGCATGTGTGTGCACGCGCGCGCATGTGTGTGGGATGGGGGGCTACTGCACCATAACGCTTAGAAGATATGGAGAAGGTGCGTGCGCTTATTGCAACGAAGACCTGTGGCAGTATCCTTGGCGCAAACAGCCGGCACTCGCCAGGCGGTGGCTACCAAGTAGCTGCATGCGGCTGCAGCGGCGCGCAGTCTTCAGAGACGGTCTCCGCCCCGCCATTGCGCACCCACTGCAGCGAGCGCAGCCTGCTGCCCTCCCCCCAGGGCACTGCTCGTCCCCGTCCACCCTCGACGCGACGCCCAGGACCGCCAGCCGCCTCACCTGGCAGCCCTTCTCGATCACGGTGCTCCAGCCGTCCACCTGCTGGCAGGCCGCCCGCATCAGCGAGTTCTTGGTCACCTTGACCTTGCTCTTCTCCGGCAGCCCCTTGCGGAACCGCTGCACGGTGGGCACCTGCGAGCAGCAGGTTGCGGCCGGGGGCAACCAGCAACGGGGTGAAGGTGGCGACGAGAGAAATGGGTCACATCGCGAGCGAGGCTTGAGGGCAGGTGACACGGGGCTGGCGCCCTCAGGGACGCTGGCAGCTGGGCAAAGCTTTCGCGCTGTGCACAAGGGCGGCGTGTTCCAGCGGTCCAACTGCTGCAGCTGCAGATACTGCTGACCGTAGACCCTGGCAATTTTGTACTGTGCACGATGTGGCTGCTCATCCTCCTGCTGCCGTCGGCGCCAGCCCTCTCGCCATTGCACACAGCTGCCAGGCATCTTGCGCACCCAGGGTCCCACGCGCCTTCTGCATGTTGCTATTTTGCCCGATTCAAAACATACTGTTGCCAGTCGCAACAGAGTATACTGGATGTTTCCGGCACGCCTGCAGCTGGGCCGGGCTGGGCGGGGCCCCAGTGGAATCCAACACCCTCAGCGCACACATCGCTGCGCCGCCGCCCGCTGTTGGCTGCGCAGCCCAGGGCGACATGCACAGGCCCATTGGCCCAGAACCGATATCTCTGCAATGAGACATCCCTGCAACGCCGGGGACAACTCACATCGAGGCCCTTGAAGCGCATGCCGAACACAATCACGCTGTCCTCGAGCTTCTCCTTCAGGTCCGCCACAATCTCCTCCTTCCTCTGCCGCGTGAGAGCATTGCGCACCTGCATACAGCGAGCCAGCCCGGGGTGCGAGTGAGCGCTTGGCTGTGCAGCAGCCACACCACCCAATGGCTGGCATTGCGGCCCGTGTCCCACCTGCAGCGACGCCCGGCCTGGACGTCCGCTGGTGAAGGCCTTAGGCCTGCTGCTGCTGCCGGCAATCCGGCTCTGCCCGTGCTGCAGCATGGCGACGGTGCGGTGCCTCTGCTGGTGGCCTCGTTCGCCGGCAATGCTATGGTCCCAATGCGCTATGCAGCAGCTTTACGACGCATACAACGCACACGACAGAGGCAGCCAGGTATGCCATAACATTGCCAAGTACGCAGGCCAAGCAGGCGGCGCCTCCGCAGCTTCAGTCAATGAAGCTGTATGTGGGTGCTCCACATCACAAGGTGCACATGAGTGTGTGAGTTATTTGAGAGAGTTGATGAGCCCTTTTCGTGCCATGCCATGCACCCCCTGGCCGATGCGTGGTTGCCGCACTGCAGCTCCGCGTTGACCAGAGCACAACCTGTCACCGCTGGTTTCTCGACAGCGCCGTACGACCCAGTCAGGCGATCATGTCCGACCGGCAGCCTGGAACCTCAGCTGCACGCAGCATGAAATGGCTACAGCATGGCATTTCAGCAGTGTATTATGCGGGTCTACAGGTGTGCCTACAGGGGCATGCCCCTGGCATGCACCTTCCAAACGCAAGCGCAGCCCGGTACAGCAGCAGACAATATCATAATGATGCAGTCCAGGCGCAAACGCTGCGCTGTACGGGTTGGCTCCTGTGGCCGCCCCGGGTGAGGGCTGTGGGGGTGCAAGCCGAATGCTGCAAGCAATGTGCATGTCCACAGGCGCCTGGCCGTAGCAAGTATGCCTGGGATGCAAGAACAAGGCGACTGCGCTGTTGATTGTATCAAAGTGAAGAAATGGTTCGTCACCCACCGTCTAGCGCGTCAGCAACCGACGAGGACTGTGAGCTTAATGCCCACTTGGTATCATTGAGGACACCACGGTGTGCACGTAGCACTTGTGCAGATCAGCTGCATCATCTTCATACGTCACGCCATCGTGTGAACATGGGGCCGATTGACGGATTGGGCTCAACGGGCTGCTGGTGGGGTTGGCCCGCCAGGTGCCACCTGTTTGACGGTCACAGCAGTGGGTAAATGCCTGCGGCAAGACCATGGCGCTGAACTTTCTCCGTGTTGCATAAACACTATGCTTTCGCACGCCGTAGGCGCCCAAGGGGGCCTTGCATTGCCTTTGTGCGCCCTGTTGTCGCGATGGAGCGAATCCGGGCCTCTGGTGGGCAGAGATCGGTTAAAACTACCGTAACAGATTGAATATAGCCTCTGCGAAGCGGAGGGCGCCATTGATCTGCGAACCATTTTTTGCCTTACAGGGCCGTGCAACGATGTCGTCCGCCAGGGGGTTGTCCGCCTGCAAGGATTGCAGTGGATTGGTGCAGCCGGTGCCGCTCACTGCGCAGGTGCGTGTTGCGACGTGGGCGTGCGCACGGGCCGACGATGCGCCTTGGCCGCTGTTGTTGCAGGGGCGATGCCATGTCAGCCAGCTGACAGGTGAGGTACTGACGTGTGCCGAAACAGTCCTTTTAGACGAGTATGCAATCCCACCACTGACAACCACACGGGGGGCAACATGCTACGCTCATCAGGCGCCGAAGTCGCTGCCGTTGGGCCTCAATTGGTGCTCAAGCTGCGCGGTGAGATGCCTCATCGGCAGAGACGCAGCTGTATCCCTCAACAGAGGCGACCGCACAGCCAGCCGCATCACTGCCTGACTTGCTTTGTTCCATTACGCAAGGCACACGAGCCGCTCCCCCCCCCCTTCCAATCGCCTAGCATCAGGGCGCACCGTTGCCCCGCCATGCCAAGCGCTGTAGCCCGTCCGCTTTTGCACCCGCCAGAACGCCGCGGCCTGCAGTTCCCTGCTTCCCAAATTTCCCGCACCTGACAGCCCTTTGCATTTCCGCGCAACAGACCCTGCAATCTGACGTGGAGCGCGGACGCGTCTACGGGGGTCCCGGCGCGGACGGCGGCGCTCTGCACAAGCAGTATCCTGACCACTTGGGCGGCTACGCCGCCGCGCAGGCCACGCAGGGCGCTCCCACGGTGCGCTGCCGGCGCGCCGCCCCTTCCGTAGGCGTGGCCCCACCCTCCACCCACAGCTCTCGCGTCTCCCCGGGGCTCCCTCGACCGCTGCCTCGTTTCCAGGCGCTCTCGGGCACTTCGGCGGCCCCTCCCATTCTGCCCCGCTCCTGCTGCATGCGTGCATCCCTCCCCTTCGCTGCCCCGGACCAGGTGCTGGAGGGCACGCCGCAGTTTGGCGGCCAAAACTATGGCAGCGCGCACGCCACGCAGCAGTGGGGCGTCAGGGAGGTGCCGACGCCGCGGCAGTTGGTCGCGCAGCTCGACCAGTGGGTCGTGGGCCAGGCAGCTGCCAAGAAGACGCTGGCCGTCGCTGTGTACAACCACTTCAAGCGGCTGCAGAACAAGCGGCAGCACGCGCCGCGTGCCGCGCCCGCGGGGGCCGGCCCGTCGGGGGCGCCGCCGAGCCTGCTGGTGGGTGGGCGTGCGCCGCGACCCCGCCACTGCGCCGGGCCCCTGCCAGCCCTTGCGGTATTCCGTCCGCCCTTGCCGTTGCATGCGCGCGCGCACGTGTGCGAGCGTCTTGCTGGTGGCCTTGGCGTTGCGGCGCTATAGGGCTGCGTTGACCATTGCGCGTGCCAATCCTCACGAGCTGCTCCTCTTGCCCTGTGTCACTTCCAGGAGTCCCCCCTGGGCCGGCTGAGCCTGCTGGACGGCGCCTTCGTGGAGCGCAGCGCCATCCCCGGCCACCCCCTCACGCACCCCGCCGCGGGCGCGTTCACCGGCATCGCGGCCGCGGCGGCGGCCGCGGCGCAGCGGCAGCAGCAGCTGCAACAGGAGGCGGCGGCGGGCAAGGGCCATGCGGGCGCTGGCGGCGGGCCGGCTGGGTCTGCGGGTGGGGGTGGGGGAGCAGCGGCGGCTGATGAGTTTCAAGAGGTGGAGAAGAGCAACATGGTCATGCTGGTGGGTCTGGGGCCCCGCACTGCGGCCGGGAGGAAGCTAGGAGGCAGCTGGGAGGCAGCTGTCAGGCAGCTGTCAGGCAGTTGGGAGACAGCTGAGAGGCAGCTGGGAGGCAGCTTACCCTATTCTTCTAATCACACCAGGTTGCTCCGCAGGGCGCCGTTTGCAAAGCGTGCGCCAAATCTCCCGCGATGCGGCTTTTGCCATCGACTGTTTCAGCTGGCGTGCTGCTTCGCACGCCCGCCCCTCCGCCCCCAGGGTCCAACCGGCTGCGGCAAGACGCTGCTGGCGAAGACCCTGGCGCGGCTGGTGAACGTGCCGTTCGCAATGGCGGACGCCACGACCCTCACACAGGTGCGGGGCGGGGCGGCGCGCCCTGCACTCGGCAGGGCAGCAGCTCACGGGCGCCGTGGATTTGGAGGGGCCAGTCAGCACTTGCCGGGGCCTCCCAGCTGACAGGCATGCTCCGTCTGGGCGCTGCCCGGAGCCGTCCCCTATGGGCCAGGCCGGTCGGCACGTGTGCGCGGGCTCAAGGGACCGCTGCCGCCGCTGGCCGCCCTTGAGCCGCCACACCCTCATCCCCCTTGATGAAAACAACCGAACAAAACCGCCCATGAAACCACCAGGCGGGCTATGTGGGGGACGACGTAGAATCCATCCTCTATAAGCTGCTGCAGGTGGGCTTGTGGGCGCTGTGCTGGCGTGATGCTGCATGTGTTTGCGAGCACACCCATGTCTGATGCTGGCATAGATGCGGGGGTTGGAGAAGTATCATCGCGCTCTCGTGCGTGTGTGTGTGTGTTGAGTGTGTGAGAGTGTGTGGGGGGCACGTGCGTTTATTTTGAATACGTGTGTCACACGGCTCAGCGGGCTCGTGAGGCGGGCCCGTTCGAGGGCGCCATCGCCGTTTATGACTCCCATGCGCCCGGGTTTGTCCCGGCCGACGCCCCCAGGCGGCCAACTTCAACGTGGAGGC
>NW_014012992.1:0-4211 GCF_000611645.1 Monoraphidium neglectum
TTTCTGTCGAGGTCACCGGCCCTTCGCCGCAGCCGTGCCTCTTGCCTGAAGCGGTGCTGTAACACTGCGCGCTCAGATCGGCCGCAGGGGGGGGGCGCCGGCCCTGCCGCGCCGCTTTTGGGCTGTCGGCGACGTTTTGAGCTTACCAGGCCCGAGGCTTTTGTTGCTGGCATGTACCGCAACTTTGCTGCTGCCGCGCTTTACAGAGTGCTGGCGCATCGGCTGCTTGACACGCCACCAGCGCACCGCCCTGCTGAAGCCTGTGGACGACCCCGCGACACCCTGGCGGCCTTGTTACGATTTCTGATTGCACCAGCCTGCCGTGCTAGGGCATGACAGACCTCAATGGTGGGCCCCCAGAATGTGCCAGTGCCAGAGGGCTTGAAACTTGCAGCAAGGCAGGGTGATGTACACCAGCATCGACACCATTCGCAACCGCGGACGGGTAAGCGTGCATATGGGGCAGTGCCGGGGCGTCAGGGGCATGCGCACCATGCGCCTTGCATGTGGAGCCGTGACATCCCCATGCACGTCAGCTCTCAGCCCGAGATCAGCGCAGCGTGGACCCGCCAGGCTTTTCCAAGCAAAATCGGGTGTTCAGCCTCTTCTGGCGGGGTGCTCAGGCGCGGTCAGGGGCAGTTGGGCTGGGAGCTGCAGCTGGGTCGGATGCTGACTTCGTCTCTGGCCCGAAGGCTGTGTGTGTAGATCGGGCTCCTGTGACGCGCTGCTGCGACCTCCTTTACCCTGTAGACATCAGGCTACAGCACCGGCACGTGACTGACAAGCGATGTTGGATCTTCCCCCCGGCGAGGGTTCCATGGCTAAATGGCGGCGGGAGCGCCACAAGCAGCGCCGACGTGATTGGCCTCAGAGGTGCTTATAAGACTTAACGTGGTTGTATTTACCCGTTGAAGCTGGTTACGCCTGGAAAGCGTCGCGGAACGAGGGCCTTCGGAAGTGAATTGCTGGGGACGACCATCTCTCACTGGGTGCCCGACTGACGATCCCGTCCGTCCTATTCCACTGCACAGCCTCATTGCGGTGAAGCGTTTGCATCTTAGCCTGTTCGCGGCATCTTCCGCGACCCACAGCACAGGCTCGGCCAAGATGCAGGGCCTCCGCAGCAGTGTGGCGCAGGAATGCAGCAGGGGCAGCAAGGGCATGATGGCCCAGACAGCCTCTAGGCCGTCTCCCCGCTGCCGTCGCGCGGGCGCGACCTTCGTTCCGCGTGCAGTGATGGTTTCCACCACCACGGGCCTGGCGCGGCTGCCTAGCACGCACTTGGAGTCCTCTGTGAAGGCTCTGGAGAACCTGAAGATGTCGGCCGTCAACCGTGCGTGTCTGGTGCCCTTTCGGGGAAGGGGATCGATCTCGCAGCCAAGTATCATGCAGCACAGGCTGCGTGGTCGCGCATGTGATGCGTTGATATGTAGGTCCCCGTGCAATTGGCAGCGGTGCAGCCTTGGCGCGGGCTGTGCAGCGCCAGACACAGCCTCGAGTGGTGCAGACAGCGCTTGCGCAGCGCTGCGCTGCACGTGCGCAACCTCCGACCTTGGCGCTGCGGGCGGGCGCGCCAGCGGCAAAGACAGCGGCACGACCTGCGGACGCTTTTGGCAGCGACAGGCACGCAATGTGGGCGCAGCAGCCTTGCGATTCGAGGCCAGCCAGCCCAGGCGTCGAGGCAAAACGCGCAGCCGTCCCCGGACGCCCCCTCCCTCCAAAACCGCCCGCGTCCGCCCCCCCGCCGCGCCGCCCGCGGCCCCGCGCAGGCTACGCCACCGAGCAGAAGAACTCCATCATCGCCATCGGCCTCACCATCCATAACGCGCCCGTCGAGCTGCGCGAGAAGCTGGCGGTGCCCGAGGCCGAGTGGCCCCGGGCCATCGAGGAGCTCTGCCAGTTCCCACACATTGAGGAGGCCGCGGTGCTGTCGACGTGCAACCGCATGGAGCTGTACGTCTGCGCCGTCAGCTGGCACCGCGGCGTGCGCGAGGTCGAGGAGTGGCTCTCCCGCAGCAGCGGCGTGCCGCTCGAGGAGCTGCGGCCGTACCTCTTCCTGCTGCGCGACCGCGACGCGACGCACCACCTGCTGCGCGTGTCGGGCGGCCTGGACTCGCTGGTCATGGGGGAGGGCCAGATCCTGGCGCAGGTGCGGCAGGTGTACAAGGTCGGCCAGTCTTGCAACGGCTTTGGCCGGCAGCTGAACGGCCTGTTCAAGCAGGCCATCACCGCCGGCAAGCGCGTGCGCAGTGAGACGAGCATCAGCACGGGCAGCGTCTCCGTCAGCAGCGCGGCGGTCGAGCTGGCGCAGCTGAAGCTGCCCGGCAACAACTGGGACGCGGCGCGCGTCTGCATCATCGGGGCCGGCAAGATGTCGACGCTGCTGGTTAAGCACCTGCTGTCGAAGGGCTGCAAGCGCGTGACGGTGCTGAACCGCAGCCTGCCGCGCGCCGAGGCCCTCAAGGAGGAGTACCCGGACATGGAGTTCGACATCCACCTCATGCCGGACCTCATGGACTGCGTGGCGGCCAGTGACGTCATCTTTGCGGCGTCGGGTGCGCAGGGGGAGGGTGGCGGGGCGCGGCAGCTGCTCTCGGCGTGGCTTTGGCTCGGCAGGAGCGCGGCTGCGCCTCGGCAGCGGCGCAGGCTTTGCCTCGGCAGTGGCGGTCGCCTGCCGGGGTGGCGGCGGGAGTCGAGGCGGACGGCAGGCGCGCAGTCGTGAGGGTGGCGGCAGCAAACGGGGTTTGCAGGCGCCAGGCGTGGGGCCCGGCGAGCCGCCGCTGTCAAGCTGACCTTTCAGATCTTGGGGATCCGGCCGGCTCGACCACCACCTGGTCGCCTTGAAAATGGAACAATCCTTGTTAATTACCGCTCCCGGTAACCCCCGAAACCCCCGCAGGCAGCGAGGAGATCCTCATCCACAAGGAGGACCTCGCCGGCATGGCCCCCTCCCCCGCGGCCGTCGGCGGCGTGCGCCGCTTCGTGGACATCAGCGTGCCCCGCAACATCGCGCCGGCGATCAACGAGCTGCGGGACGCGGCCGAGGGCGCGGCCATTGTTTACAATGTGGACGACCTCAAGGAGGTGGTGGCGGGCAACAAGGAGGCGCGCGCGCAGGCGGCGGCAGAGGCGGAGATCCTGCTCAAGTGAGCGGCAGGGCCTGGGGGGCGGCGGGCCGGGGGCGGCGCGCGTGCGAGGGCGTCGTCAGGGGTGGAAAGGCGCAGCGGGCGGGTGTGCTGGGCGGCCGTTGCGGGCTGGCTGGCCCGCTTTGGCGGACGCTGGCTGCAGGGGGCTGGTGCTCCGCTGCTGGCAGCCGCAGGGGGTCGCCGCGCACTGCGCCGGCCGTCCTGCTGATCGGCGGCACCGAGAGCCCACAGCCATCAGACGCACCCTGTGGCTGGCCCTCTCCCCTCACCCGACACACACGCACACTCTCTCTCTCTCGCGCGCGCTCTGATTCAACCATGCAGGGAGGAGCAGCGCAGCTTTGAGGCGTGGCGGGACTCCCTTGAGACGGTGCCCACCATCAAGGCGCTGCGCACCAAGGCGGAGGCCATCAGGGCGGCCGAGTTCGAGAAGGCCGTCAGCCGGTTCGGGGACGGCGTCACCAAGAAGCAGATGAAGGTGCGGCCTGCGGGCCTGGAGCGGGGGCCGTGCGCACCGCGTGGATGTTTCGTTGGACAGGGACGGGGCTCTGTATGTATGGAGAGGGTATTTGTCGGGGTGGGGGTGGTACGGGGAGCTCTTGTTGTCCGGGCAGGGGCCTCTCGCTCCTCTCAAAAGCAGACTGCACACATCCCTTGGAATACACGCCCTTTTGCTCTGCGCCGGATTCCATCCCCATCCCCCCTATCGCACACTTTTTGTCGCCCCAATTAAACCCAGGCTGTGGAGGAGCTGAGCAAAGGCATCGTCAACAAGCTGCTGCACGGCCCCATGACGGCCCTCCGCTGCGACGGCACCGACCCCGACGCCGTCACAGCCACCCTGGCTAACATGGAGGCCCTCGAGCGCATGTTCGAGCTCAGCCAGGTGGCCAAGGCGCAGCAGCAGCCGGCCGGCGGCAAGTGACCGGGCCTCGGGCGGGGGAGGGGGGTTTCTGTGTGTGTGGTTGTGCGGGCATGTGTGATGAAACTCAGATCCGAGCCCTCTTCGGCGCCGCGGCGGGTGCGCTTGCCGCGTGACGCCCGCGGTTTTCGGCGGGTCGACGC
>NW_014012992.1:4629-22920 GCF_000611645.1 Monoraphidium neglectum
CCGCCCCGGCTGCCCCAGAGAACAGAGAGAGCAAAGCAGCTTTGTCCACCGCAGGGGCCGTGGGGTTGCATTGAGATGTGTGCGCGCGTGTGTGTCGAAACGAGGTCGTCTTTTGTTTTGAGAGGTCCGGTCTGGAGAGGAGCGCGCGCGCGCGGCGCCCGCGGGAGGCTGGGCCGCTTATTTGGCGGCCGCTCCGCGCGGGCGCATGGCTGCGCGAGCGCCCGCGACGCGCGGCGGTTGCGCGCCGGGCAGGCAGGGTGTCTTGGTATTGGGGCCGGCGGCTTTTGCATACCCCCCGCCTCCCCCCATTCGTTTCGTGGCTGGCTGTTTGTTTTGGCACCCTTGCCTCTGTGCGCGGCCTGCCTCCGCGGCGCGATCTGCACGCGGGCAGGCGGCGACCATTCGCGTCGCAACGCGGGGTGCGGGAGGGAGGGCGGGGTTGTGGGCCCTCCCCTGTCCTCTCATCGCAGTCGGCAGACATTGAAATGGGATAAGCATTCAGCCGATCGCCTTGACCCTGGAAGCACGCCGCCCAATCGAGGTGGATGCAGCGTTTCAAAGCCCAGCCAGAGCCCGGCACCCTGCACTATGCGGCTGCCTCTGGCGGCGCACCGTGCTGGGGGCGTTGTGCTGCTCTCTGTTGTGCTGGCGCGCCGTGCTTTCGGGAGTCTGGCTTCTTCTTAGCCCCTGCGTCGGCTTGATATGAGTTGCAAAAGAGAATATTACCATTCAGACAGGTTGTAAAGAAGAGCTCGCATCACTTATGCTTACACAGCTGGCACCATGTGCGAGACGATCGTAGTGCTACCAAAAAGGATCTAATTATGGGATCGGCCCAGTCACAGGAGTGCAAAACCCATGGGTCAAAGCGTCCAGGGGATCTTCCAAGGCATGTCAGGTTTTGGAGGGCTGAGGCAGGGGAAGGCCTTGCCATGCTCGGGATGGCCGCTGATTAGGACGCTCGGTCACACGGGGCAAACGCGGCAGCCTGGGGCTGCATCGGGGCGCCGCTCTGCACCCTGAGGGGCCAGGGCTGCCCCCCCCTGCACAAAATCGAGGGCGGGTGCCGCTTGGGGTCGCAGCGGAGGCCTGTGGCCCGCGCCGCAATGCCGCAATGCCGCAATGCCGCAATGCCGCAATGCCGCAACGCCGCAATGCCACACTGACACACTGTCTGTGGCCCCGCAGCTGGAACCTGGGTGCCGCGCGCCTGCTGCGCGGGGCACTCGCACACGCTCTGCGTAGAAGCGTGGCAACCCTGGGTCCATCACAAGTCTTGGTCTGTCACAGCAGGCCCGAGTAGCAGAGGGTCAATGGGGGGCACCCGCCAACTCTTGGTGGCCTGGTTTGGCCCAGCCACGCTCCTGCCATCGATGTTTCACAGTCCACGCCAAGCGCCAATGGTGGTTCACCAAGTGACTTATTCACCTGATGGCACTATCATAATTTCGTCAGGTAAATGTGTACAAACCGGCATGGAGCTGCTGGGTGTTTTCAAGCGTCAGGCGGCGAGGAAATGCTGCCGTTTCCAGCGCTGCCTCGCCGCGCTTTCCAGCACACGCACCTGCGGCAAATGAATGATTGACCTCAATACATAGAGGTTATAGAGGTGTACACACCTTCTTGACGACGGGACATCGACTGATCTTTTCATCAGCCTCTTCGTTTGTCCACGACAGTCGCGTTCATGGCACCCCGCTCCGGTCATTGGACGGTCTGGGTGACACTGTTAATGCTCCTGGTTGCAGCAGCGGCCTCTAGGCCGCTCGAGCAGGACCTGGGCGCCACTCCCAGGTGCAGACCAGCATGCATGAGATGAGCAAAGGGTCGCGCTGCAGCAGCTTGGAGCATGCTGTGACTGCGCCCTCAGGAATGCGCGCATAGCAATTGTTTGATTCTCAGCTCCTTTCAGCGGCTGGCTGGAGCCGCCGCGTGGGCCCTTCCACATCAGCCGCTCTCGGTCGAGGCACTCTGACTCTAGGCACCCGCCACCCACCGATAAACACCCCTGCTGTCGCATTGCTTCCCGTGGCAGCCTTGGTGCCTTGCCTTGCATGGCCTCGAGAATGCTGGGAGAGAACGTCTGGCCCTTAGGCCCACCGTGAGTACTCCGTATCCGCTGCTCAATCACATCAGACGCCTTGCCGCGGGCGCCGCCCAGCCGCGCGGCCACTTTGCAGCCCCTGCGCCCGCCCGCGACCCAGGCCCTCGCCCCGCGCCGCCGTCCCCCGCCGACCGGCCCCGTCCCGTCCCTGCGCTCTTGCGGCGGCAGGACGCCCGCGCAGCAGCTCGCGGCGAATCTGCGCGTCCAAGCGGCGGCGCCGTTCCAAGCGCGGCCAGCGTTCAACCAGCAGTACCGTCCGTACTACCGCTTTCCGCTCTGACGCCGCTAGCATGACGTCGCATGACGTCATCGCGGGGCCAGGCCTGGCCGCCTCCTGGCTGATCTCCAGTTGCCTTCATGCGTTTGGGTCAGAACTGGGCCCGCATGTCAGCACTGCGGCTGCACAAAGAAAACACAACCCCCTGATGGTGTGCATCAAGGCGCTCCCCCAACACCGCGGGGCGTACCGAATGAATTCGCTGCTGTGGTTTTGGTGCTCAAAATCGACATGGCCGCAGACTCTGTGCATCGCCCAGCCTCAGGGCGTACCGCACACAACCCAAACCCCCAAGGATGCAGTAACCCCTGCCTGCTGTCTGCAAATCGATGTACCAAATCGATGTACCAAACGCCCCGCACCCTGCGCGGCCATCGCCCGCCCGTGAAGGTGCAATCCGCTGCATGGTGCTGCAGCCCACTTGTTTCGTTGCTGGTGTGCACCGCGTACGCGCCCCGCGCACACCTCTTGGCAGCTCTGCAGCAGCTCTGCAGCAGCTCTGCTTGATCCCTTGGAGTCATTTCATAGCTTCACGCCCCTCCATTCGCAGGCGAGGCAGGGGCCTGGGGCAGGAAGGAGCCCTGTAATGTGTCGCTGTCGAGGCTGTTCAAGGCGTCGCATCACGTTGGCCCAGAACTCAGGTCATCTACCAGCATGCAGCGGTCCCTTTCGCCTCATGCGCTTGACTGGGACCTGCTGCGCTGCCCCCTTGACAAGTATCAACTCGCACACGGTGCTGCTCGGTGTCTTCTGGTCTTGCTGCCGTCAAGGTCTGTCCGTAGCTACCTTTTGACCCCAACAAAGATGGATGACAACTGTCTAATTACTCATTGGGTGCTGCGTCGGTGCTTGTGCAGCACTGCAGCGAATGGGGCCCGCTGTCCGGCCGACCAACAGGGGGCAAAGAAAGGTTTGCCAAAAGCCACGCCGCCGCCGACGGGCAAAGATCCAACTGAGACGCTTTTGGCGCGGCCTCGCCGCTGCGCAAAACTGTGCGGTGAGGGGTGCTTGCACTCGCCGGCTGCGTAATCAGCCGTGCTCCGGTGAAAAAGGGCCATCCGCTGCGTGCAGCGCGGCCAGGAGAGCTTCTGACTGCAGCAAGCTGCTGTGAAAGGGCAGCGCAAAGCACTGCCATCTTGAGTATCGGGCTAAAGCTACAAAGGCTGACGCTAGCCGCGGAGAGGGCTGCTGGGCACAGAAGTGCAGCGCCTCGACAATGTGTCATGCTACCAGAGATAAAAGACACAGGGCGTTGGCAAGGCAGCATTGGGCAGGTGAGCGGTGCAATGAAGCCAGCAGCCGACAGAAGCTGGAGAGATGTCCGACAGGGCCCTCTAGCTGAAAGTGGCAGGGAAAAGCTGCGATCGAGGAGACCCCGATGCATGGGACGACAATAGTGTACGCTGTAAACGAGGGTGCGCCGGCTCGCGGCGGCCCAAAAAGCGCGCCCAGTTTCAGGGCGCCTGCTGGTGCGGCGGGGGCGCCGCGCGCTCAGCACTCAACGCCAAACTGCTGCCGCAACAAGACCTCGGCGGCGGCCGCGCTCACGCCCTTGGTCAGGGCCGAGCCCTCGCGCCCCTCCACGCGGACGCGCACGCACGGCCCGCGGCCGCACTTGCCCATGCACTTTGAGGGCGCCACCTCCACGCCCGACCCTGCCGCCGCGGCACGAGCCGCGGCGAGCGTCTCGTTCGCGCCCTGCGCGCAGCACTTGCGGCCGGTGCACACGGACACGTGGCCGGCAGCCGCGAGCCGCGGCGCGGTGGCCGGCTGCAGCGCGTCGCAGTCCAAGTTCGGGACCAACAGGTCCACCAGCGCCCCAGCGGCAGTCCGGACTGTGAGCTGGTCTGCGTCCTGCCGCCGCCGGACGCCGCTGGCGGCTCTGCTGCTGCTGCTGCAGGCGGCAGTGGTGACAAGACTGCTGCTGCTGCTGGGGCCGGCTGCAGCGCTGGTGGTGGTGGTGCTGCTGCTGCTGCTGCTGGGGCTGCCGCTGCCTGTGGCAGAGGCAGCCGCGAGGGCGCGCTCAAGTGATTGGAGCTGCTCGCGCATCTGCAACCACGCGCCGGCCGAGGGAGCCAGCTCTGATGTGATTTGCCTGAAAATACATTTAGGAGAGTGTGGCGGCGAGAGGGTCAGTGGGTGCTGGGTGGACGTCGGGCGTGGACGGGCGGTTGTGGTGGGCAGCTGCATGTGGGTGTTGCGGCTGGGATGACTGGGACCAGCTGTTGCGGCGATCGACGGCCGCACGGCCCTGCAACACCCCGCAGCCACATGATGTGATCCGAGAACAACACCAAGCTCGATCCAGAGAGGTGCAATCATAAATGCCACACGCCAGGGCCAGGCAAAATTCTCACCTGAGCTCTGACACCACGGGCTGTAGGTCAGCGGCTGACGTCGCACCACTGCTGACCAAATGCTCCAGCCGCTGGCGGTGCGTCCGCAGCAACCGGCTGTAAAAGTGGTGTGCAGCATTCTCTGCGCGCGGCAGCGCGGATGGCCGCGGCGCCGCAGGGCGCCGCCCAGCGTGCGCACGCGTCCGCTCGGCACACGCCGGCAGTGCAGGCGGAGCCCTGCCAGCGGCCACGGGGGCTGCGTGACGGGCTGCCATAGTACTTAAACAGATATATTGATTTTTTAGGCCCGTGCGGTGGGGCCGATAGTCCTCGAGTACAGAAGAGCACACTTCGCGCGTGTTGCTTTTGCCGATGAGTGCGAGCTGTTTAAGCTCGCGAGCAGCAACCGCAACAATTGATATCCAAATCGAATGCCTGGAACGCTGCGGGGGCTGCGGTAAAGTTTTTGACATGGGCGTGTGCCGCGCGGTGGGCGGCGTGCGCCGATGAGTGAGAGAGTGAGGAGAGCAGGATGTGTGATATGAATCCGGGAGAGTAAGGGTGTTACATCTGAAAAATCTACGAGATACCTTTGCTACATGCACAGGGTCAACAGTCTCTAGGACAACGGCGGCAGTCCAAAACCGCCCCAGCCTATTGATCCCCCTACCCTCAACAGCATCCTTAGTCTGGCGTCAAGGGGTTCCCAGAGATGGCGCGGAAACGCCGCCAGAGTGCCTCATGCACTCTCGTGGATTCATGCGTGGCTGTCTAGCAATCCAGGCAGCGAATATCATCTCGACCGGTTCTCAGGGGGCCTGTCAGCGTTGCTTGCAATGTGCCGCCGCCATATCTGTCTGCCCCACGAGCTGCCACAGCCAGCCAGCTCCTCACTCGCCCTTGCGACACTGCCTCGCAGCTGGGAGAGCAGCATACACGAAAGCACTCGTCGCAGAGGCCCCATGCGGTCCCTCACTTATTCATCCCTGCCCTGGCTGCGGGCCCTGTGCATGGCAAGAGCCCTGAACTCTGAACCCTCAACCCTGAGCTACGTCTTTCCAGCTGCGCTCTTGAACTCACAGACGGATTACCCTGTCAGTGCGGCCCCCCCTTTCTCTCAAGCTGCCATAATCCAAAGCTCTCACATGCTCGATGCATCATGCAGCAGAGCGGCGGCCTTGCAGAGTCCAGGGCACAGGCCCGCAAGACTAATGTGTTTCCGCGCCAACAGCAACTGCACCCTCAGAAAACAACAGGGCTGCATCCAACCAAGGCCGCCACACCGGCTGGTGGCCGGAAAACCGCCACATGCTAGGCCCGCGCCAAACGCAACAGAGCCCAAGCAGCTCTTCCAAAACCAAGGTGCGAGACGACCCGGTTCCCTGACCCCTCTTGGCCAGCGGCACATGCAACGGGTGCGGCGCAAATGCGAGCCGTCACTGCTGGGGGGCCGCGCCCCTCGCGGCGCGTGTCATCTCCACGATCACATCCTTGACAGCCTTGCGGTCCTCGGCAGGCCTTTGTGTGTGAGTGTGCGCATGTGTGCGTGTGAGTGTGTGTGTGTGTGTGTGTGTGTGTGTATGAGTGTGAGATAGCTCGTGTGCTGGCGTGTTCAAACCAATTGATTTCCTGCATGAGACCCTGAGCCAACAGGCGCACATGTGGGCATGTTGCACATGCCCACATATGCAACATGCAGGAGCGAGCTTGCGCCTCAAACCAGGAGCACGCGGCAGCACTGCTTCCTACACAAAGGGCAGCATCACGCCCTAGGGAGGGCCGGCCAGCTGTCCCCTGGTTCCACTGCCCGCCTGTACGCCTCGCTCGCCGCACCTGACAAATGGCAGGCGGACCTTGAAGCTTTGCTCGCCCTCCTGCTGAGTCACCTGTGGGGGAATTCCGCGGGCGGGGCATGGCAAAATTGCATGGAGGATCGTCTCAGGCCGCCAGTACACTGCAAACATGGTTGCTCGCGCGTCCTACATCACACAAGGGCCGCCGCCTGTGTCCTGGTGCATGTGTCAACACAGCGGCCTTGGGACCGCCAGGCAGGTGACTAGACAAATCACACGGCACGCTCTGAAAAGAGGTATACACGCCATCCGAGCAATGCGCGGAGCAACGTCGAACGACAACGAGCTAGAGAAGCTTCTGAAACATCCATATAGATGGCGCAGGGGGGCGGGGGGGGGGGGGCGGAAACTGCCCACCTGCAGGTTGAAGCCCAGGCGATCCAGATCAAGCATCTTGGCCTTGACAGCGCTGAGGCCTGTGTAATGCTTCACCATTGCTAGGATATCACCCTCGTGGTCTGCAGGTAGTTGGAATCGGTTGGAGTCGGTTGGAGTCATTTTGAAGCAGTTTTGAGGCGGTTGGGACGCAGCCCGTGGTCAGTGTCAAGGGCCTTGGTATGAGATGGGCTGTGTGGAAATTGTCGGGCCCCTGCAGAGGCCAGGAAAATGGGCTTGCGCTGCTGGCGGAAACAGGGAAAGTGAGAGAAGCCAGGAAACGCGCACATGCAACTCTGCTGGGGTGGGCCGATTGCCCGACCGCTCACCAGCATTCATGTGGCCGCAGACGGGGCCGGCAAACTGCGAAATCGGGTCAGGCTTCGCCGCCTGGTAGTCTTCCGCGGAGATCTGCGTGGGCGCGGGCAGGAGGCAGGCAGGGGCACGCCGCAGCCACGACGATCAGCCACCGGCAACTAGAGTATGCGACATGCGCGTCGCGCGGCGCGGCGTCCAGCGTTGCGACGCCATTTCGGACATATTGAGCGGGTGGTTGGGGTCAAGCGTGCAGAGGCGGCGGCGCGGCCCTGTACCAGCCCTGTAGCAGCCGCACCGTTGCGATGCGGCCAAAGCCACCGATGAAGCGGCCGCCCTTGATCTCCTCAAGCCTGAACCACCTGAAGTCCCCAAAGTCCACGTAGAACGCCTGCGGCCAGGGAGCATAAATCGAGGACCCCGTCAGGGCCGAAGGCAGGCACGCATGTGGCCAGCGGGAGGGGGGCGCACACCAAGGCGCTGGATCTTGGTTTTGACGCGTTGGCGCATTGTACACCCTCAATAGCCATTCATCACTCATATTCGCGAGCCGCAGCCTGCGCTCTCCGTTTGCATCACCCGTTCCACAACGACGCTTGCGGCGAAAAGGTGCACAGCAGCTGCCTGGCAGCTGCCGAGCGGCATTCCGTCGGGTTCTCACCGACGGGTACTTGGCAAGGAAGGTCTCCCGGACTGCTGCGCGCTCAGAGTCCGGCAGCTGCACCGCCTTGCCGGCCAGCGTGAAGCGAGCGTCCTGCAGGCTCTGTGCGGGGTGAGAATGGATGCGTGTGTGCATGTGTGCGTGTGCGTGTGTGTGTGTGTGCGCATGTGTGTGAGTGCGCGCACGCGTGTGTGTGTGTGTGTGTGTGTGTGTGTGTGTGTGTGTGTGTGTGTGTGTGTGTGTGTGTGTGTGTGCGTGTGTGCACGCGCGTGTGCGTGTGCACGCCTCAGCATTTGTGTGCGCCCAACGCTCATGCGTTGCACATTAGCAACAGTTCACAGGTCCCCTTCTTAGACCACTCTCCCAAGACTGCGTGCGCGCCGTATGCACAGCAGGCAACCTCTCCAGCCTCCTGCATTCGCGCCTCACAGCAGCATCCCCCAGAGCCCTGGGCAGCGGCGACCCCATTTCCCGCTCGCAGGCCCCTGCTCCCCGCACCTGGAAGCCCGGGGCCGTGACAGTGAGGGAGCAGCGGCCGTCCGCGATGAGGTCGCCCGTGTGGGGCGACAGCGTCGACGTCGCCAGAATGGGCCGGCCCTGCGGCGGCAGGGCGCCCGGGGTGGGTCCGGGTGCAGAATCTTGGGTCGGGGCGTGCAACTCGGCGCACGCATACAGGCGTGCTTGCGTATGCAATTATAGTAATTCATGATGCTGAGGGAACGGACGGATTGAATTGCGTCGAGGCGCGGGGCCGGCTCGAGGGCTGGCAGCGGAGGTCGGGCTCTGCCGAAGCAGGGGCTGCGATGCCCCTGTGTGCGGCGCCCCGCAGCCCCTGCGATGCGGCGCCGTAATCATTATCAGGGGAGCGCACACCTCGGCATCGACGGCAAACTCCACCACTGAGCCGAACGGGAAGCCGTCGAACGCCGCCGCGGCGGACTTAGTTGAGAGCACCGCGGACCTGGGGCCCAAGAGGCCGGGGCGCAAAGGTGGGGCCGCTGGTCGTTTCAGGGTGCAGGGCGCAGGATTCAGGGTGCGGGTAGGGAGAGGACACGCCGATTCAAGGTGCTCCAGCCAGCTGCGCACCCTGACCAGACCAGTGGCGCCGCAATGCAGGGGGCTCCTTGACTGGACTCCCCTTCCTCCGAAATGAGCGTGCCCCCATATCCCCCTTTGTCCCCAAACCCTGATTTGCGTTGCAGGGATCAGTTTCAGGACTTATATTAGCACCAAAAATTCCGTTTTAAACGCCAAATGAGCTCGGTGGTGGGGTCGAGCAGGCACTTGCTGACCTGGCGAGCGAGAACAGCGTGCGTGCCTCGTCAGCCACGGTCGGGCGCGCCGCAGTCCGCTGGTGCTCCTGGAATCGAGCTATCTCGGCGTCAGGCTCGGCAGAGTACACCTGGGGCACCTGCGGGGAAGCTGCCGCCACTGAAGTGACAGCAGGCAGCATCACCAGTGCGCGGGACGCAAAGGGGTCAGTGGGGTCTCATCAGCACTAAGGCACTCAAAAACAGGGTTCAATGTGGCTGCTGCTTGGGCACAGTCCAACTTTGTCAAAGCTGCAATCGCTGGTTGCAGCTTTGACTTTGGAGTCCATTAAGGCAAGAAACCCGCGCCTGAGTCCCGCCCGGTGCACCCGAACGCACTGGATACAGACAGGCGCCGCCGCGCCGCCACCGAGGCCACTGCTGCCGCCGCACGCGCTCCCAGCGCAGGGCGTGGCCCCAAGAGTATCAAGCCGCCTGTGCGACGTGTGCAGGCGAAGACACAGCGGCGAAGCAGGTGCGAATGGGGCTGTGTGAGGGTGTGGACTGATCCCAGGCGGGTCCTGCCACGGGAGCGGGCGCCGCTGCCTTGGTGGCTCCCTCACGCGGTTGGCACGCCACCTCCCTGCCATGCTGCTTGCACGCGATGCATTCGGAACGGCCGCCTACCCGGCCGTGCAAAGCTGCAGGCGTTGCGCTGCAAAATCTGCGCGTCAGGGGCGCATGGCGTGAGGCGACCGACGGTGGGGAGGGCGGCGTGTCCACTTGCGTCGGTGTCACGCACGCGCCGCAATCACAAGAAGTGGCTGGATCGCTCACATGTTCCCGGGGTCGCATTGCAGCAGTCAGGCTTCCGGCGTTCTCACCTGGGCTGCCATCAAAAAAACAAGGCTCGACTTGCGCAAGTGTGTGGCTGTGATCTAAACACTTATCACCGCCGTTGCAGACACTTCTTCAAGCACTAATATGTAGTTGCGCTGGAATGCGCCGCACGCCGTGGCCAGGCACCTTGCGTCCGATCCACGCAGGCACCGGTTGTCACTCATGCAGCAGACTGGACGCTTCTCAAGCCATGCCTGGCACCGTTAACCAACATCAACGCGTAAATTTGCAAGTGGATGTGTGAGTTTCATGTTGAAAACTTGGAGATCGCGCTTGTCAACGCATTGCTTCGCTCACCCGCAACGCACGGTCTATTCCGGTACTCACCCAGCAGCTTGCATATCTCTGAATCGCTTCACGCCAAGGCCGCGTGTTCAGCGCAGTAGCATTGTCGCGGTACCAGCGCGGCGGGACCCCTCCACTCTCGCAGCCCGCGACGACTAGGCAATCAAGGAGCTGCGCGCGCCCGGAGGACCGCCGCTTGTTCATCCCTACGCCCAAGGCCGCATGAGCGGACAGGGTGGCACCGAGTACAGCAAGTGGGGCTACCCTCCAGTGCCAGCCCCGGGCGCCGATTACGACCCCAGCGCGCCGCCGATGCCGCGAGCGGAGGCGCATGAATACGGCATCCATTCGACTGCCGCCGCCGCAACGCACGCTGCCTCGCACGCCGCGCCGCACGCCGAGGTGCTGACACGGCCGTCCACGCCGCCGCCGCCTGCCAAGCAAGAGCGGGCTTGGGGTCTGTTTGGGAAGCAGCCAGCGGCCCCGCAGGCGCATCATCATGATCCGCAGCAGCAGCCCCTGCCCGCGCCGCCGCCGGGGGTCGCAATTGTGGCAGCCCCAAAAATCGAGGCTCAGCCGTGGGTGAGCGACGCACGTGGCCGCCGTACAGCTTGCGGCGGACACGGGCTTGCATGGTGTTGCCTGCTCATTGTTCCTTCGACGACGCTCCCGCATGGTTGCGTGCATCCCGCCTCCCGAGGTTGGGTCGGGCGCACTGCCGAGGCAGGCGGATGCAGCGGCCGTGCCACGCCTCGCGCGGCTGCATTAGGCAGCAGCCCCTCTGCGCCAGCCCCGAGGAAGGGGCCCGGGGCGACCTCCAACCGCGCCCTGCGGCCTTGCTTCTCTGCCTGCCATTGCAGGTCTGCCGCCCAGCAGGCAACGCCAAAATGGCAGCTACTCGCACATCCACCGCCATCGTCGCAACCCGATTTTATGTCTTTCGGCAATCTCTCTCATCAAACCCATCGCATCACTTTGATACACAGCTTGATCACAATCAATCCCAATGTTGCCCCAAATGCCACACAAACAGGTCCGGAAGCTCTGGAGCGGCGTAGCGGCCGGCACCGTCGGCGTCGCACGCGTTGACCTGCGCCGCCCCACGTGAGCCCCTGCCGTCGGCGCACCCATCCACGCCCCGCCCGCCTCCCCGCCGCGCCCTGCCACCGCGCGCCACCCCCAGGGCTGGTGGTTCCTGGTCCTGCCCTTGAGCTCGTAGCCTGCCGGCACACACCGCATTGTGTTCGCACAGCTGTGGTCTGTTTGGATGTTGGCTATCCTTCTCCACACACACACTGTGCACACACGTGAGCTCGCATGCACACGCGCGTGCGCAACACACACGCACACACACATGTACGCGCGCGCAGGTTCCCATGGCCCGAGGAGTACGACGAAGGCAACCTGCTCTTCAAGCGCCGCCACGCCGCGCGCACCCCCCGCCGCGGCCGCCCCCCGACCCGCGCCGCGGCGCAGGCGCACGCGGCGATGGGCATTGCCAATTTGGCGGTCGGCCCATACGACGGCGATCGCGACGGCGACGGCGGCGGCGCGCGGCGGGCGCCGAACGGGGCGCGGCTGAAGGTGATGCGGTGCGTGCACCTCAAGAACCCCGAGCAGCGGCGGCCCCTGGTGGACTTTGGGGTGGGGCTGTCTGTAGATCTCGATCGGCAGGTGAGAGGACAGGACCGGAGCCGAGGGGTAAGGCTGTGCGGTCGGAGAGGGGGGGGGTGTTTGCACACCAGGCGGTGAGCGGGCTTGTTTCTGATTTGCAGGGGCGCCGACAGCGACGGGGCCGCCAGATGCAAACATGTGTTGTATGTGTAGATGAGATCCCCCCGGCGCGCCGGCTCTTCCTGTCGTGCATCCCAGCGTGCACTTTTCCAGGCCCAACCCCCCTTTTTGTGTCGTCGTGCGGCGACGCCCCATTGATGTTCGTCGCAGGCCCTCCAGGGCGTGTGCCGCCTCAAATTTTCGGACCTCCTCTCCATAAAGCTGGCGCCGCAGCCGGCGCTCAAGCTGGCGGCCTCCTGGGGGCTGGCCAACACGGGCATGGCGCTCAGGCTGAGGTGAGGGTGTGTGCAGGGGGCAGGGGCGGGGGTCGGATGTTGTTGATTTTCAAGGGAGCCGCCCCGCTTGGAGAGCCTAGAGGGCATTGCTGGATTTGTGGGGACCGTTTCAATTTGAAGAGGAGCGGGAGACCGCCCGGACGGCAAGGGGTTTCGTTGTGGGGAGGAGCGGGGACACGGGGCTGGAGCCGTCCGGCAGCCACCGGTTCGCGCCAGCGGTTCGTGCCTGATTGTCCCTGCGCTGCGCCCGGGGATGGCGCGTGTTTGTGGGCCAGCGACTGCAGGCCACGATGAAGCGGCCTGATTTCCCGCATCCACACATGCGTGTCTTGCCACGCAGGTACGAGTGCCCTCTGAACCACCTGCACGAGTGCTGGCGCCCGCCGGCGCGGCTAATGCTGAGGTGCGCTGCCAGCCGCTTACAAGAGTGCAGCCTCCCCGGCTGCGCCCCGTGGCGCTCGGTGCCCAACCCCCCTGCGCCGCGCGCGCACGGCACCCAGCTGGCGACGCTCCAGCGACGCAAGTCTTGCGCCGTGCGGCGCGGTGCGGCTTGCAGCCAATGAGCCAGGCGGCGGGCGTGCAGCTTTGCAGGGCAGCAGGGGGCATTGGGTGGCTTGCCCTTGAACTTGCGGCATGTTTTCCTTTGTTGACTCCCTCGTGCGCTTGACTGCCCCTCCCAATCACTTGCACTGTTTGCGCGACAGAATTGACAACCAGATTGGCACTGGTGTCCACCTCAGCCCCTCCGGTGTCGAGTTTGACGAGCGGCGTGTCGCGTTGGGGGACACGACAGAGGTGCGCGATTGGCTGCTGTGCGTGTGCCTGTTGTGATGTGTGCATGTTGTGGTGGTGGTGGTGTGTGTGTGTGTGTGCGCGCGTGTGTGTGCGTGCGTGCGTGTGCGTGCGTGTGCGTGCGTGCGTGTGCGTGCGTGTGCGTGCGTGTGTTTGCGTGTGTTTGCGTGTGTTTGCGTGTGTGTGTGTGTGTGTGTGTGTGTGTGTGGATGTGTGTGTGTGTGTGTGTGTGCGTGTGTGTGCGTGTGCATGCGTGCATGCGTGCTTGGCCGTTCGAACGGTGGCCGTTCCGCTGCTCCCCCTGCATGGATGCATCCGTGCAGCCACGGTTGGCGCCTCGAATCCCGCCCGGCCTGCCCGCCCTGCGCCGCCCACCCAACTCGCTCGCCCGCTGATTCCCCCGCACCCCCCTGCCGCACGCGCCGACCCCGATCGCTGAACCCCATGCGATGCGGCCCCCTCCCCGCAGCTGCGCGCCGGCGCGACCCTGCGGTTCCCGCGGTCGCTGCCAATAGACAGGGACGACCCAGACGCATTCAAGCTGCAGGTCCATCGGCTGAGCCTGAAGGCGCAGTGGTGACGTCGCCGCGCGTCACGCCGCCGCGGGCCTGCCTCAATTTGACGACCGCGGCGCAGCGCGGACGTGGGGGTCAGTTGTGGTCTGCGCCGCGGTGTGTGCAGCGGCGCATTTCGTCGCCCTGGCGCGGCCGCGTGGCTGCGTTTGGTTCTCCACCACCCGTGACGCTGCCGCGGTTGCGCGCGGCGTCAGTGATGCCCTCGGCAAATTTTCGATCGCACGTTGGATGCAAGTCGTTCATTTTCCCCGATGAATGCTCTAGGCTGGGGCTGGGCGTGTGTGATGGCGCTCGCGCCGCGCCGCGCCCTGGGCGACTGGACATGATTACGGCCGGTCTTGGGTGGTTGAGAGGTGCTTGCACTTTGCGGCCCTCGGCGCTTGTAACTGACAATGTGTTGGTGTTTGCGTGGTCGTCCAGAAACAGCATGCAATTATGTGCGTTGCGGAAGGCCTTCCTAGTGCCAGGCGCACCCTCTCACCCTGCATGCTGTAGGGAAGGTCATCCGCAGGCGAGGCGTCACCAAATCGTCGCCGCACAGGTCACAAGCAGGTGTTGGAGACATCGAATAAGCGCTTCATACATTGAGATTGGTCGCCTTACAGCTCCATACGAGCTGAATCTTGGAACACCGGAGCCTCCAACAACACGTCGCGCTCTGGTTCCCGCGTTGAGGCACTCTGTGCTGCCAATCAAATTAAAGAGCATCCACACAAGATGATCTTTGTCCTCCTCAAGTTGGACCCCGCGTCTGCCCAAGAGGCCGCTTGCTAGTCAGGCCAGCCTGTGGCCTCCACTCATCTAGCATCGGAATTCTTTAGCGGATATATCATACGCTTGCTTGCCCCTCTTAGGGAGGTGCAGCTTAGTGTTGGAGACTCTGGCCGCGGAAAAGCGCTTGGCGAGTCTCTAGCGCTCGGGACGCTGGAACCCCTGGAGGCCACCGGCAGCACCGTCGAGGCCGGCCAAGGCCTCTCCTGCGGGGGCAGGCGGCCGGCAATGGCGTCGACGGCAGCGCGCGCCGCCCCGCCGGCGACGCAAGCAGGCGACGCCACGAAGACACCCGTGACGATCATCACGGGCTTCCTAGGCGCCGGCAAGACGACGCTGCTCAACTACATCTTGAAGGCCCGCAACCAGCGGAATATTAGCGTCATCGAGAACGAGTTTGGGGAGGTCAACATTGACAATGAGCTCGGTGGGTGGACTGAAAGGGGCCGCGTGGGCACGCCGTGTGATGGCTGCACGCGCATGCATATATGAGTTCAGCGGCACGCGTGCTGTGCCCGGGGGCGGATCACTCTAGCCACAATGCACAGGGTCGCAGTCGAGCCGCCGTGCGCTGCGGCATCCTCGAGCTCACGCCACGGCTCCGTTGGTGGCAGGAATATAGACCGCGGGCGCGCGCGCGCCCAGCCGTGGCCACCTGCCGCCCGCCGCGGGCGCACAGGCATACAATTTATAAGCACGTATATAGTACAGGGGGATCGCCCTTGTCGGTTGGGGGTGGCGCGGCCAATCTGGCGTTTGCCCTCCCAAACCTCCCACCGGTGACGTCGGGTGTCCCTGGGGGCATCTAAGGCATGCGCGGCGGTTATGGCCTCGCAATGCCGAACACGAAGCATCACACAGTGCTCAGAGCAGCAGGGTGCAAATGGGGGCCGCTGGGGCCGCTGGGGACGGCGGACGCCAGCAATCGAGTGGCGCGTGTCGCACCTGCCAGTCGGCGGCCGACACACACGGCCCGCGCACGCACGCGCACGCAGCGGCAATCGACTGCCCCTGCGGCACTTCCCTCGCACTGTTATGCAAATACCTCGCATGGGGTCCCACACCCCCGCGCTGAGCGCCTGAGGGCGCGCCGCCGGTGCTCGCGCGAGGTGGCGGCGGCCGCGAAACCCCCCACGCGATCTGCCGTGATCTCATCACCCGTGCATCGGATGACGACCCACCCCTGCCCTCCTCGCCCCCCTCCCTTCCCTGCCGATACCTTCCTAAACACCCAACCACTCTGTAAAGCTTACGAAATAGCCCTCAGGTACGGGTTTCGCCCCCAAGATGCAACCAACAAAAATTCCGACGCCCTTGCAATTCCTAATTGCCTTTATTCCCCCAGTTGCCGACAACCTTATCGAGAAGGAGGACCTGGTGTCGCTGGACAATGGCTGCGTCTGCTGCTCCCTGCGCAAGGACGTCGTGAAGGCACTTGCGGAGATTGAGCGCCGCGGCCGCCACAGGAACAAGCGCGTTGACCAGGTGCGCCTGGTCTCCCCCATTGGTGGTGCCTGCGCTCCTCGGCGTCTGTGTTGCAAGTCCGGGGAGCGTGCATATTCATGAGCGAGAGGGAGCGCGTTTGTGCGGCTGGCCCGGCAGGACGCAGAGGGGGGCGTGCGGCTGGTGGTGGCGTGGCAGCACAGCACGCGGAGGTGCCCTTGCTGTGACCTTGTTTGGCGCCGCCTGCACCCAGCAGCCGCCGCCCTCGCACCTGCGCTTACGCCCCGCTGACGGGCCCGCCGCCGCCGCCGCCGCCCTTGCAGGTGATATTGGAGACCACAGGCCTCGCCGACCCCGCCCCCGTGGCGTTCACGTTCTTCGCCAACCCCTGGATCGCCAGCCGCTACCGCCTCGACTCCATCGTCTGCGTGTGCGACACGCGATACGTGCTGCAGGTGCGGGGCAGCTGCCTGGGGGTGCCCAAGCTTTTGTGCAACCCTTGGAAGGCGTGGGGCGCGCATGTACGTGGGCTGTTTTACACGCTTGTACACGTGTGCGCTAAGCAGGGGGTGGGGGGCGCCGACGCAAGCATGGGTTCGCCCTGGCCGCCTCGAGACGGGCGGGACAGGCTCGCACACGAGTGCCCTCGTGTCTGCATCGCCTGTTAAACCGCCCGTTCCCGCCTTCCGGTCTCACCCTTTCCCCGACCGCGCCCCGCCGCGCCGCACCTGCGCATGCGCAGCACCTTGAGACCATCGGCGGCGCCGAGGAGCCCGGCGCAATCAACGAGGCGGCGCAGCAGCTCGCGTTCGCTGACCTCATCCTCCTTAACAAGACGGACCTAGTCAGCGCCGAGCAGCTGGACCGCGTGCGGTCCGTGGTGCGCGATATCAACCAGTCGGCGCGGCAGATCGAGTGCCGGCTGAACCAGGAGGGGGGGCAGCCGCCGCTGGAGGTGCTGCTGGATTCAAACGCGTTCAGTGTGCACAAGGCTCTGAAGGTGCGGGGCGCGGGAGAAAATGAGGGGAAACAGGGAGCGCGCGCGGTGTGCGGGGCTGGCCCGCGGTGCGGAAGCTGGGCGCTGGGCGCGCATGCATGCGGGCGCGGTTGCCGAGGGTCCGCCGAACCAGCCGCGGCGCGAGGGCCCCGCCGGGTGCCCTCGACTCGGGTTCACGTGCCACACACACCACCCCCGTTCCCGGCGTCACCGCCGCCTGACGTGTGCCGATCTGGTGGTGTCTGCTCACCCCTGCAGGTGGACCCCTATTTCCTGGACTCTGACAGCGGATCAGACGTTGGCGATGAGTCAGATGAAGAGGCGACCGCTGAGGGCGGCGGCAGCGAGACAGCGCCAGCGCCCGCGGCGGCGCCTGCGGCAGCACCCGCGGCGGGTCCGCCGCCCCCAGCGGCGGGCGGTGCGGCGGACGCGGGCGGCGGCGGTGTCGCAAAGGGGGCGGAGGCGGGCGTGAGGGTGCGCGCGCCGTCGGCCGGCCTGGGCGCCGAGGATGAGAGCAGCTCGGACGCGACGCAGCTCCAGCTGCAGGCACAGGCGTCGGCGTCAGCAGCAGCAGCAGCGGCGGCGGCGACCGCTGACGAGCAGCAGCGGCGCGGCCAGAAGCGGCCCGCGGCCTGCGCGTCTGGCAGCGCCTCGGGCGCCGCCACCGCAACGGCGGCGCTGCTCGCGGCGCCCGACGCGTCGGCCGTCGCGGCGGCGATCGGCTGCGGCGGCGGCGCGGCGGCGGCGGCGCCCGAGGACTCGGCGCAGCAGCAGGCGGATGAGCGGCGGCCGAAGCGGCGGCGGAAGCACCATCACGACGTCGCCGGCATTGGGAGCATCGGGATCGTCGCCAGGGGGCCGCTGGACGAGTACCGCTTCAACATGTTCATGTGGGTGTGATCTGGGGGCTGCGTGATCTGGAGATCTTTGGGGGTCAGATCCAGGGGTTACCGGACGCAGAGTTTTCCAGGGGAGCGCGGCAGCAGCGCTCCAGGCCACAGTTAGCGCTGCTGCCCTCGGGGTGGCCGCCGCGCCTCGATCCCAGCCGCGCCCCCAGCCTGCGCGCGTCTCCCATGCCTGAATCATCCCTGACGCCCCCCCCCCCCTCCTCCAGGCGCGATCTCCTCACGGAGAAGGCAAAGGACATCTTCCGCTGCAAGGGCGTGCTGGCGGTCCACGTGAGCTCGGGCCCTGCAGCGCGGCCGCTGTCCGCTTGCCTCTGGTCGCACCCCCGCGAGCCCCAACCCTTTGCTTGCCCTGGTGTGTCCCCCCCCCCCCCCCCCCCCCC
>NW_014012991.1:0-5505 GCF_000611645.1 Monoraphidium neglectum
GTGAACAGTATGCCAGCTTTGGGCCGCTTTGGGCTTGGCGCCAGGCGGCGGAGATGAGTTGCCGAGTTTTGTAGGGGGCGGGGTGGGGAAGCCGCATGCTGCGCTGGGTTGTGATGCAGCGGAAATATTCGATGAAGGGCAGCAATCCCAGTCCAACAAGGAACTCCAGCTGCGCAGCCGCACACCGGCACGGCGCCTCGCCTCAGGACCCCCGCCCCGTCCAGGGCACGGCCGCCCCCACTCCCCACCCGCACCTGCTCCCAGTCCTTCTCCACAAGGCCGCGGCTGGTCATGGCGGGTGTGCCGATGCGCACGCCGCCGGGCGTGAAGGCCGAGAGGTCCCCCAGCACGCTGTTCTTGTTGAGCGTGATGTGGGACAGGTCGCACGCGCGCTCCATCTGTGGGGCGCGGGAGCGGTGAGGGAAAGTGTGTGTTTGCGCTGGTGCGTGTGCATGCGCACGGGTGTGGCTGGCCCCGAGGCGCCCGTTGGGCATCAAGCCGGGGCGCCCCCGTCCCACGGCTCCCCCCCCCCCTCGTGCATCCACCAGCATGGTGCAGCACGCCCCGCATAGTCCCGCCCCCAACGCCTGCCAGCCTGGCCGCTGCCATCTCCTGCCCCTTGAGGCCAGCCCTGCCACAAACACCCGCGCCCTCCCCCTGCCCCCGATCCACACCCACCTTGCCGCCGGTGATGCCGAGTGGCCGCAGGTCCCAGAGGACGAGGTGGTTGTCGGTGCCGCCAGTCACCAGGTGGAACCCGTGGTGGATCAGCCGCGCAGCCAGCGCACGGCAGTTGGCAACAACCTGAGGCAGGCGCACGGGCGCAGCGCGAGAGGGTGCAAAGGCGTGTCAGCAGGGCGAGCAGATGCCGTATCGTGTCGCAGCTAGTGTGCAGAGTGCTGTCAGCTGATGTCTGGTGTCTCTATGTATGTGTGTGTGTGTGTTGAAGGTGTGAGGGGCATTCACCTGCTTCTGGTAGGCCACGAACTCGTCAGTGCAGGCGTGCTTGAGGGCCACCGCCAGGGCACCAATCTGGTGGTTGTGGGGGCCACCCTGGGGGACGGGGGAGGGGGTGGGGTGAAGAGCTTGGTGAGCCGTTGTTTGTCAGCAGATGGCTAGGATCGAGGGTAAGGAGTCGTAGAGCCGTTGAATCGCTGGCTGGCCAGACAACTGCTGCACTCCAGCCCCCGCCACCACAGGAGCATTGCAGCCTGCCACCCCCCCCCCAAAAGGAACACTCAGCCCGCAGCCCCCCTCAGGCCGAGGCCTCACCTGGAGCGAGGGGAACACCGCAAAGTCGATCTTCTCCTCGTAGTCGTACTTGGTGCCGGGGGCCTCGCCCTTGGCCAGGCGGTCCGCGGGCTTGGGGCCCTGGGGAGGAGGTGGGGACATGAGTGCAAGCAAGCATTGTGTGTATGTAAATTGAGTGAGTGTTTGTGGGTGCCTACATGCACATCAGCCGCTGTTTGTGGCGCAAGGCACGCTCCCGCACGCTAGCATGTTCAGGCCAGCTACTCGCCGCGCGGAGCGCCGCAAGCGCCAAGCATCGGGTGGTTTGAGGCGAGGCTGCGGCAGCTGGGGGCTGCGTGCGTGCGCACCCTGCGGAAGAAGATCATGCCGGCGCGGGGGCCGCGCAGCGACTTGTGTGTGGTGGTGGTGACGACGTCCGCGTAGTCAAAGGGCGACTTGAGCTGCTTGGCGGCCACGAGGCCGCTGATGTGGGCCATGTCCACCAGCAGGTAGGCCCCCACCTTGTCCGCGATCTGGCGGAAACGCGCATAGTCCCTGGGGGGTGCATGTGTGTGCAGAGGTGTGTGTGTGTGTGTGTGTGTGCGCGTGTGAGAGAGACAGATTGTGCGTGTGTGCGTGCGTGTGTGTGTGTGTGTGCGTGCGTGTGTGTGAAGACACTGTGTGTGGCACTCGTATAAACTTACAACCACCACTGCTTGTCTGCACTATCAACTCGCTCACAGCAGCAGCCCATGATCGCTCCAGCGCCCCCTCAAAACCGCGCGCACCAGTCGCGGCTGTACGCGCTGCCGCCGCAGATGATGAGGCGGGGCCTGTACTCTGTGGCGCGCTCCTCCAGCTTGTCCATGTCCACCAGGCCCGTGGCAGGGTCCAGCTTGTACGGGAAGGACTGCGGGGGCAGGGCGGGGAACGCAGGGAGGAGGACTGCGAATGAGCCAGTCACACGCATGGCCGGGAAGCTTGCGCCGCGTGCTCGCTGCCGCGCCGTGGGGGCCGCGCCACGCGCCGCGTGCAAGACTGACGCTCCCACCGCGGCCATCCACTGCCACAGCTCCTGTTGCATCATTCGGCCTGAAGCGCGCCTCGTTCCCCCCCCCAGGCCCAGCTGCGCCCCTCGTCCCTCAGCCGCACCCCTCTTCACTCAGCCGCGCCCCTTGTCCCCCCATCGCACCCCTCGTGCCCCAGTCCTCACCTGGAAGAAGATGGACGTGGCGCTGACCTTCTTGCCGTTCCCGGCATGGTAGTAGCCGTGCGTGAGGTGGCCGCCGCTGGGCAGGTCGAGCCCCATGATGCGGTCAAACGGCTGCAGCAGCGCCGTGTAGGCCGCAAAGTTGGCGGGGCTGCGAGCGCACACACACGGATCAAGCGTGCAGCGAGTCAAGAGTTGAGGAAGGACGCGTGGTGCTGCCCACCTAGCCAATGCTGACGAGGGCCAGCCACTGCCGTCCCGCCTGTCTGGACACCCCGCAGCGCCTGCTGGGCACGCTCTACCCGCCGCGCCCCGCCAAGCTGTCCTGGGTTCGGGTTTGCACGGCGCGCGCACACAGGACAGGGTGTGCGCCCGCACTCTCTGCGCCCACCTGCCGGAGTAGGGCTGCACGTTGACGCCCCAGGCCGCGGGGTCCAGGTGGAATGCCTTGAGGGCGCGCGCCTTGCAAAGGTACTCGATCTGGTCAAACACAACAAAAACGGCAGGCGGCGCCCGTGTTCGCGGCGGGTGCGGTTGTAGGGGCCGACGAGTGCGAGGACGCAATGGGTTTGGATGGCTGAGCCGCGTCCCACATGTGATTCCACGTCTGCGCTGCATGCCACTGTGCGGCGATGAGATGGGCACGGATCCAATCGATCAAACACGCTCACATGCACACGCGCACCCACCAGCACATGGACACCAACCCGTGCCGTCCCTCGGCTTCAGCTACACTCACCTTGTCAATGTTCTCGTTGCCGCCGTAGTAACGCGCGCCAGGCTGGCCCTCGCTGTACTTGTTGGTGAGGCAGGAGCCCAGGGCCTTGGGTTCGGGGGCAGGGTGGGCGCCAGGCGTTGTGCGCATTGCGCAATGTCGCGGCACGCTGGCAACTGCTGTTTGCATCCGATGCAGGAACTGCCGTGAAGAGCCCGAAAATGTTTTGCAAGAGAAACTGGCAGGTGTCATGCTGAACACGGGGCGGATCGATGCGACCAGGGCCAGGTGGTGCAGCGGTTGCGCAACAGCAGCACACCTCCATCACTGGCGCGGAGGTGAAGTTTTCGCTGGCGATCAGCTCGATGCCCAGCCTGCCGTCAGAAGAGAGGGAGATAGTCCCGTGAGCGAGATTGGCTGGGGCAGACGGTCCCATGAGGGCGCAGGAGGGCGTCCCAGCCACGCGCACCCGCCCGCACAGGGCGAGCCGGTGCTCTGAGCAAGGGCGCACCATTGCCGCCTTTGCTCGTCCTTGATTATCTCGGCCAGCTCCGGATCTGCCTCCTGCAGCGTGCTGAGGGCCTCGGGAAAGATGGCCCGCATGTCCTGCTGGTGCTCCGAGCTGACGTGAAAGCCGTTGGTAGCCATCGTAAGTTTTTAGAATGGTAAATATGGTTTGTGCTGTTGAGGCTAGTTGTGATATAGCCCAGAGACAGCATTCATTTGAACGGGTTAGAAGTGTGTCTGCCGGCCTGCCCTGCGCAGGACCTCGTCCGCACAACGACCCGCAGCTCCCAGGCGCCCAAACACCTGTCGTGCCTGGCATGAAGTCAACTGTTGCTGCACGCAACCAGCCGCTGCTCCTTGGTCTGGACGGGGCACTGGGGAGCCCCAAACTGGACATCATCACTCAAGCCCAGCCGCTTTGCAGCTGCAAAGCAGTGTTGGAACGGCGTGTGAGGGCCAGAATGCGGGGTGAGGCCCACTGAATGCCTATATACATATATGCAGATACCGTATGCTGCGACACACCTCGGGGTCCTGCCCCAGGCATTGTTGACAGCATCCCTTACTGATGAGCGGCCGGACAGCGAATTGGCTGCCCGCGATGCAGATCACCCTGGCCCACGGCTGCTGCTGAGTCTACATCCAAATCACTGAGCTTGCAAGCCCCATCTGTGACACTTACAAGAAGCGAGGCACGCCTGCGCTGACGGGTGAACAAAGGGCGTGGCTGCTCCTGAAACGGCTGCAGCCATCAGTGCGCCCCCAGCCTCAGCGTCAGCAGCGCGCCGCCCCCCTCGCCGCCGCCGCACACCAGCGCCGCCGCCGACGGGTGCCACCCGACAGGACATGCGCCTGCAAGCAGCGGCGACACGAGCAGCACCTCCGGCGGCCTCCAGATGCCCCCCGATATGTCATACAGCAAGACACACCCGTCGCCCCCTACTGCGCCCCCGCCCGGGGCCCCGCCGCCGCCGCTGCCGCCGCCCCCCCGCCCGCACGCGACCGCCACACGGCAGCCAGCGGGATCCACAGCAAAACTGAAGCTCCAACCGCCCTCGTCACCCTCTAGGGCCCCCGTCGCGCCGCCGCCGCCGCCGCTCCGCCTGCTGATGCCCCCTGCTCCCAGGCTGACACCGCCCCCGCTCGCCGCGTCGTCCCGGCCGTCGTCGGACCCTGATCCAGGGTCCGCAAAGTGCGGGCCCCCCAAGTCCGCGTCCCCATCGGCCTCCGACTCGCCGGTGCCGTCATCAGCCATCATCGCCGCGGCCATGAACCCGGGCGAACCCCGCGCGCCGCCGGCCGCGGCCGCCGCGGACGCGACCACCGCCGCCGCGGCCGCCGCGACGTCTACCGTCGCCGCCGGGGCCCGCAGGTTTGAAAGCGACCACTCCTGCACGCAGCCCCCCCTTAAAGTCAGCAGGCCCCCGTCTGGCCCCGCGCCCGCGCCGCCGGCGCCGCCGGGCCGGAACAGCACCGCGGCGCCGCCGCCCGCAGCCGGCCCGCGCCGGGGCAGCGCGGAGGCCGCCCAGACGCGCGCCGGCTGCGGCCGCGCGGCCGGGTCGAAGAGGGCGGCCTGGCCCTCCTCGGTCCCGGCAGCCAAGAGGCCGCCGTCGCGGCTGAAAGCGAGGGAGCACACAGCTGGCTCTCCAGGCAAAACGTAGGAACCCACGCGCCGCGACGCCCGCAGGTTGAACGCGCCAAACACGCCGCGGCGCAGGGAGGGCTGGGGCGCGTCGCCGAAGGAGGGGCCGCGCGGCGCGGCCGCGGCGACGAAGAGCGGCTCCGTGGGGCTGCAGGCCAGAGCCGTCACGCCCCAGCCTGGGGGCCTGGCGGTTGTTGTTTT
>NW_014012991.1:5974-21151 GCF_000611645.1 Monoraphidium neglectum
GGGTGGGGGAGGTGGCGGACCCAAAGGACAGTGATTTGTAGGTGAGGGTTCAACAAAGGATGCAAGATTATTTGGGAGAAACCAAAGGTGTAGAGCAGGTTTCAACAGGGAGCGTGGCAAGTTGCATCGGCCTCGACACAGATGCCAAACCGGGCGTGGTGGTCGCGGCGTGTTGGGCAAGCACGGCGCCGCGCGCGTGTCGCTGTCCTGGGCGCTTCCTACCCTGTGGCGGCCACTGCTGCGCCCCCGCACGTCCCTTAGACCTCGTGCGACGCCCTCTGCTGCCACAACCTGGGCCATTAATACCATGAGCCTCCCCGTTGAAGCCATTGTCCCCAGCCCACCCGACCCAGCGGCCCCTTGCAACCTGGGAGGTTGGGAGGGGAGGGGTCTCACCCGACGGCCACGTCCGAGAGCGTCCGCCGGGTGTCGCAGTGCCACACGCGCACGGGGCCGGGCCTGTCGTGGCTGGGGGCGTGCAGGCCGATGAGCATCACCTTGTCAGCCTGGGGGGGGGGGTTGGGGGGGTTACATGATTTGAGGATATCTCATCGGTGGAAATGGCGGGCATGTCGATGTGTGCGTTGGGTGTGTGCGTGGCGGGGGGAGGCGATTAGTGTGGGGCCTTGCTGGAGTTTGTGCATGCACGCGCGCACATGCGTGCCTCATCACGCGTGTGCGGGCATGTGTGCGTGTGCGCACTGCGCATGTGCGTGTGCGGGTCCTCGGGTAGCGCCATGCAGGTGGTTGCAAGCGCACACCCCTGCAAGAAACGGTATTGACATTAAAACGATGATCATGCGATTTCGCTCGCAGTTGCGGACCCACCCTCGCGTCCCATGCGAGCGCCGACACCGCGGTGCCGCACGACAAGCTCGCGTGTCGCGCCGCGTTGGCGCCTGCGCCGGCCTCCGGCGCCGACCAGATTGATACCAGCCCCTCGCGGCCTCCTGCCGCCACGTTATCGCCGCGCGGCGACCAAGCCAGGCAGCTCACGCCCCCCACCAACGGGCTGTGGTGCGTCGCCGCCGCGGTTGCACCCGCGCCGGCGCGCGGCAGCAGCGCCTGCGGCAGCGGCGCCGGGGGCGGCGCCGCGGCCGCCGCTGCGGCGAGGTCGCTGGGGCGGCGGGTGGGCCGCGGGGCGCCGGGGTTAAGGCGGGCGCTGCTGCTAGGGGATCGTCCAAGGCCGCCGCCGCCGCCGCCTGTGTTCGAGGCGGCTGCCTCCCAGAGCGGCCCCGCCGCGCGGGGCGACGTCGCCAACAGGCCCGCCAGCGCGCTGCCCGGTGAAGACCGCGGCGCAGGCGCCGGCCGCGGGGCCTGCTGCTGCTGCTGCTGCTGCTGCTGCTCGCCGCCCAGCCCGTCCGTGCTCGGCTGGGCGATCGCGGCCCCTGCATCCAGCGTGATGCTCGGCGCCCGCACGTGCCGGCCCCGCGCCCCGTCGCCGCCGCCACTGCCACTCGCCGAGCCGCCGCGGCGGCCGCCGCCGGGGGCGTCCGCTGCGGCCGCGGGCGCCTGCGCGTCCCGGGTGCCCTCAAATGCGGGGCCGTTGCTGCCCGGGACGAGCGGCCTCGACGGCACGTCCACCGGCCTGGAAGGCGGCGCCTGGGCGGGCGCCGCGGGGGCTGCAAACGCAAACTGCGCAGCTGCCTGGTGGTCAGTGTCGCCGCCGGTTCGCTGCTGCTGCTGCTGCTGCTGCTGCTGCTGCTGCTGCTGCTGCTGCTGTTGCTGCTGCTGCGCTGATATCGCCGCTGCCGCCGCCGCCGCCTCCTGCTCGCGCTCGCGCCGCCACCGCGCCGCCTCCGCCAGCTGCGTGCGCGCCGCCGCCAGCTCAGCCGCGAGCGCGTCGGCGCGCTGCTGCAGCGCCAGCCGTGCCGCCCGGTCAGCGTCGAAGCGCAGCAGCGCGGGGAGCGGCGCGCAGCGCAAAACCTCCGACAGGAAGTTTCGGAGGCTCTGGGCCAGGGTGGCCATCCACTCGGGCGTGAAGTACACCTGATCGAATTTTGAATTGGGGGGGCGCGATTGCTAAGCAATCGTGGTCGATGGTCAGTTGTCGGTTATTCGCGGGGGTTGCTTCGTCCCGCAAGGCAGGAGCCCCTGTCCTGGCCTCTGCCGCGCCTTCAACCCGAAATCCTGGAGACTACAGGGCGCCATCAGCCCGGTGAGCCAGGCGATGCGGAACAGCTCGGTGCGCATGCGACACCTGGAAGGCAGGGTGCTTCTCAGGGGATGGCAGGTAGGCCAGGGCGAACCAGGGCGCCCACGCCTCCGCCTCGGGGCCGCGCATCAGGCCGGCCCCATACTCCTGGAAGAAATCAGACACCTGGGGTGAGCGGTGGGGGTGGGGCTTGTTGGCCATTTCGGAGTTAGGTTCCAGGGTTTGGGGGTTCGACTGAACCAGTGGCAGAGGGGCGCGCGTTTTAAGGGGGGTCAGTGTTTGATCAGGATGCGGAGGGGCTGCACCAACCCTCCTGAAGCCAAAGGGGTCGGGGGAGCGTTGGGAGCTTCGCGCTGCCGTGCACGTGCGGGAGGGCGGGTTCGACGAATGAATCGCGCGAGGGTGCCTGGCTGAGGCCCACCGCACACGATTTGAGGGTGTGGAAACCGCGCCAAAGCCAAAGCCGGAGCTGCCGCTCGCTGCGTCGCGGCTCGGCCCACTCTTGCTGCGCTGCGGGCGCGGCCAGCGCGCGATCGCCCCGTCTGGACGCACACACCCTGGCTGGCCCGCCCCGCACCTTGTCGGGGCGCCGCTGCCGCACCGCCGTGACCAGCAGCGCGCGCAGCAGCGCCGCCTCGACGCAGCGCACTGTCGCGTCGTGGCGCGCGTCAAGGCGCGAGTACAGCCTGTGTGTGTGGGCGGGGGGAGTCATGTTCCCCGTGGTTTGGCCAATTCTCCTGTGTGGGGGGCTCACTGGCGGCTGCTCAGCCGCAGGGGCCGATCCAACCCCGCCTGACACCGAGACCTCTGAGAAGCGCGCGGCCGCGGGGTCGCCCCACAACGCGCGATACAGAGCGAGCCGCGGCCACCAGGCCCGGCGCGCGCTGGCAGCGGCGGGTGCGTTGAAGCGCGCACAAGGCCGCTGTTCGAGCACAGCTGCCCGCTCTCGCAGATTTGTTCGCATGCAGCCGCAACTGCTGCATCCTTGTTTATGTGCGTTCTATGACCTCAGATCCCCCATCCCGTCTCGAGAGATCCTGGATCTCACGTGGTCTGCAGGAAGTCGAGCAGGTCGATCAGGCCGGCCGTGTCCAGTGAGGGCAGCAGCTGCCCAAACACGAGCCCCACCAGCGCCTCCGCCTGCAGCCCGCAGCCGCTGTCGGACGCCTGCGGAACGCGGTGTTGAGGGGGGGAAGCAGGGCCGGGGGACAGGCGCAGGAGGCGAAGGCGGAGGATGGGTGTGTTCGTTGGATGCTGCAGCAGCATGTGGGTGGGAAAAACGGGGTCTATAGCAGGCTTGCAGCGGCGATTCGGAGCGTCGCAGCCGGCAGCTGCCATCCCTGGAAGCAGTCGGCGCGATAGGGCGGGGCCTGCCCTGACGCCCGGATGCTGTTTGCCGACCACGGCGGAGGGAGGGGCGAGGCGCACCAGCTCTGCATTGAACGAAGCGAGGGCGCGCGTGAAGCCGCGGAAAGCGAGGTATTCCTTCACCAGGGTGTCCACGTACGGCAGCGCATCCATGGGGCTGCGTGCTGCCCCGCGGCGCTGCGCCCGCGGGGCGCAATAGCGACGGGCGTGCAGCGGCTTGGGGTGGGCGCGTGCAGCGTCGGACGCGCCGTCCCGCCTGTGCCGGAGCGACGCGTCGGCGGTGACTCGCTGCGCTTCAGTAAACAGTACGATCGTGTGTACCGACAATGATATTCGAGTTCTGCCGTAAGTCTTGTATACTCATAGAACTGATCTACGAGCTCATGTATGTCTTGATGATCACGTCTACAGAAGGTATCAAGCCACCTTGCGTGTGCCAATTTTGTAACAAGGCACTGAGCTAATCATCCACCGTTGCCTGGTCACAGGAATGAGTCAGCTGAGTCATCTCCGGCTGCTGGTGCCCTCACGAGCTCAAGCACGATCATCATACTGTGCATGCCCGGTGTGAGTGAGCTACCATACTCCACAAGTAAGAGTATGTGGGTAAGCAGCAGGCAGAATCCAGACTCTTCATCATGCCGCATGGCAACAGTAACCTCATGACCTGTGTTTGCTCATAACCTATGTTCAAACTAATGAGCATCACCAGCGGCAAAGGAAGCCGCGTGCTCCGCACAAGCACCACCATCCTGCTGGATGGCCCGCGCAGCCCGGTTGGCCAGCGCGTGGTCCCATGGGCGGGTTGCCCACCCTCCCAACTGCTGGCGGACGCCCGCCGTCGCCGCTGGGCCCTGGAGCTTGGCCTTGACCGCCGCGGTCGCGGTCGCGGCGTCCCTGCTGCTCTCCGACCGCATTGACCCACGCACAAGTGTAGCGCTGGTCAGCAAAAGTGACGGCTGATTTTACCCGCTGCTGCATGCCTGGGTTGCTCCATCCAACTGCTGCCGCAGTGCCGCCATGAATTACTGCTGAGGGCCCTGCACACTGTGCGGGCCATTTGCACGCATAAGCAGCTGCTCCACCTCCGCTGCCACGGCAGCAGCTGCCGCGCCATCTGGCCGCCGCCGCTGCGCTTTGCACGCACAACCTGGTGGATTTCAGACCCCACTGCCAGCGAGTCCGCTGTGCGTGTCGAGCAGCAAACAGCAGCAGCACGCACCATCCGCAACGCCGCCAACGATCAGGCCTAGGTATAGCCGGGCATGCGCCAGCTCTGCAGCCAGTGCTGAGGCATCCAGGCCGCGGCCCTGAGCAGCCGACGCGTCTGAGCGCCATGCGGCGGCCTAGCGCTGCTGCACTCTCAAAAGTGCTGTGCCATAATGGATGCCACACATGAACCCAACAACCGAGAAGGGCAATTGTGGGAAGCGCGCTTTAAAACCTTGCTTGGAGGCCATTGGGAGGCAGCAAGGCTGCTTGGCGCGCGGGCCACCAGCAGGGCGTGCCTGGCAGCGTAAGCCCAGCCGAGGTGTATGAAAGGGGGCGAGACACACAAATTGGCAGCCCCTCAGTGGTCCCCTGCAGCAGTTTGCAGCAGCAGCAGCAGCGGCGGCGGCGGCGGCGGCGGCGGCGCAAGCACACGCAGGCCCCCAAGAGAAAGTGGCATCCCGCTAAAGCACCGGCATTGAGTGGCAGAGATATTGTAAAAAGCTGGCTGCAAAAGCTTTGGTGCAGAGCAGCTGAGGGGCGGCTGGGTCACAGCAGTGCCTGGGTTCAGAGCTGGAGTGAACAACTAACAGCAGTGCAGTCTATTGCTTCTTAGGCGAGTGTGGCAGCAATGTTTTTGCAGCGCCCCTCCCCCGCCAGGATGCAGGGTATGCCAAGCAGTCTGTCCCACTAGCCTGACAGGTGGCCTAAACCTGCCCATCTTCCATTACCATACCGTAGCTGCTGTTGACTAAACGTTTGTCGGTGTGTTTCCCTGCGCTGTTGAATTTGCTAGTGGTGGAAGCTCATCCGCATTGTTTGTTTTTGCGGAATAAACCACAATACTGGCTATACACAAACGCACGCACCCCACATACGCAAAGCTGCCCAGCTCGCGTCGCGTCGCATGCAGCGCCTTTGGTGATCGCGACCTACGCGTTCGTTTATTCAACTTGCATTTACACGGAGCATAACCGAAGCGCACAGAAGTCAGTGCGCACGCCAGGCAAGGCCTCTGGTTGGCACACAAACAGGTGCGACATGCCGTAAACTTTTTATGAACGCTTCTGGTTGTTGGTCCAATCAAATGAATCTGATTCTGCGCAGGTGACGTAGGATGGCGCTCCGGCGCTTGACTACCGAGGTTGTCGACGCGGTGCGCAAGGCTCCCCGGCTGGAGGAGAGGGCCATGCTTATGAAAGAACTTGAGGGATATGTTACTTGGGGGCCAGCAATGGCCATTGCAATCGCAGCAGCAGCCGGCGCTGTTTATGTCGAGCGCTCCCAACTGAACACTGTCAAGGTGCGTTGAACTGGGTGCGATTGGAAACCTGGATGACTGGAGTGGGATGCACCATGCGAACGGACCCAGCGATGCGTGCAACCAGACAAATCTAAGCAACCAACGCGCAGCGTGCTACAACGAACGCGCCCAATGAAACGGCCCAACTCCAAACCAGTGCTGCAACTGCTCCAACCTTGCGCGTGGAGCTTGCAGCGAGCTGCAACTCAACCCAGCCCACACGAGATCCCCCATTCCAACTCATGCCAATGCGGCCTGCAGGAGATGATGATATCGGAGATGCAGTGTTTGGAGGTCAAGCTCGCGGCTGCGGAGAAGACGCTCAGCAAGGACATTGAGATACTGAAGCGTGATGTGCAGGAACTGAAGGGTGGTGTGAAGGCAATTCTCAAGAACCTCGACGCCAAGGGCAAGTGAAATCTTAAAACAGTGGCAGCATGCGGGCCCCTATGCCAGCTCAGCTGGCTTAGGGGCCTTGCAGCGTCTGTGCATGGCAAACTGAGAGGCGGCGCGCCGCCGCTTGGTTCAGCGACGGGCAGTGGGACGGGCGGGCTGCGCTGCCGGGGCCGATCAGGCTGGAGTGGGTGGGTGCAGGCGCCCACGCGCAGCGCTTGTCTGCGCTCCGCGGCCTGGCCTTGCTGAGCGTCCGCTTGTGCCCCACGCGGCGAGTAGCCCCGTTTTGGGGCACTGCTTTCTGCCGTCACCGCCGCCATGTGCCTGACCCCTCGGAGCGACGCTGGCGCCGGTTGATACCCTTGATGTCCGGGTAGGCGTGCGCATGCAGCCCCCAGGCGGTGCCGCTGCAGCGCTTGAGCTTCTCCGGGAGCCCGCTTGGCGGCGCGACCGTCGACACGCATGCTGCTCTCTCTCCGAGCTCGCTTAAGGCTCTGCATGTGCGACGTTTCAAGGATGCTTGAGGGATGCTGCCTCTCTTCCTCGGCTCTAGGGCGCGCGGTGGCATGAAGGCTTGCTTTCTCGCATATGCATTGGCTGTTTTAAAGACGGATTTTGAGCGGGCAGGCGTCGTGGTCACCATTGATGACCGCTAGATGCACTGCTGATGCACCGCTGAAATTGCAACAGTTGCAACTGCCGTTGGGCAACACTGTCGTGTACAGCTGACGCCAGCAGCAGGAGCGTACAGTAGCCTCTTGGCGGCGGCAGCCGGTTTCAGTGACTCGGTCAACCTGATCGGTTGTTTGCGCCCGCCTGTAGGCCGCAAACCCAAAAATCCTGCGATTGCTGCAGACTGGAGGCCCTGCGCAGAACCCCGTCCTTCAGGCATGCTCCATCATTTTCACGTCATCCTCCATGGCACCCATCCCAGTGGCACTCTCAAGAGAACTGAGAGCTCACTGCATGACCTGCGTTCACAGCTGTTGCAAGCCCTCCAATCCCCACCACCCAAGCGCCCCTGCATGCCAGCCACCGCCTGAGCCCTTCTGCCCGTGCTGAGCACAAGAACCTGCCACGCCGCCCCCAAGGTAGCGTCACCGCGTCCGGCAAAGTCAATCGCCCAGCATGCGCCTGGCTGCATTCACCCAGTTTCTCGCCACAATGCCACTTCCAGGAAGGCAACGCTGCGCGCTGAGGACACCCCCGCAGCACGCAGGCCGTCAGCATCTGCCTGTGCGCCACGCTGCTCAAGCGCTAGGCGCTCTGCATGGGCTCACGCAGAAGCAGCATAATGTGCAAGCAGGGTCTAGTATGCTACCGTACTGCACAAGCCATGCGGCGGGTCGTATGGCACGCAGAAGCCAGGGCCTTGACCGCGCCTGGCGCAATGTTTCACCCCACGCAACCTGTTTGCGCCTCCAGCCGGTCCCCGCGCGCCCCGCCTCGCGCGTTACCTTATGCCCCCCCCCTCACGGTCAAACACATTGCAAGGTACTGATGTTGGGACAATTCGCTGCCTCGCATGCCTCTGCCTGCTCGAGCGCCTTCGGTCACTCTCAGAAGCATCAGCAGCCAAAACCAGCAGCGTGACTCAGCCTCAGATTGCACAACACCAGAGCGCAACACGGCACCTGCTTTCCGTAACACACAACTACAACAACACATCCAGCACACAGGCATGCAGATCCCAAACCTGCCGTCTGCCCTGCCAAAAAGACACACAAGCCAGCACATGCTCAGAATAGGCGGCGTCAGTTGCGGCATACACCACACCGCCTGACGCAGCCCCGAAGCTGTCAGACGTTTGACAAAGCACCACGGCGACAGCCCTGGGCAGCCACAGTGCGATGGCTGCCGCGCCGCGCCCTCATTCAGACTCGCTGCCGCCGCCGCTGTCGCTGCCGCCGCCGTCCTCATCCGAGCTGGAGTGTGCCTCCTCCTCCTCCTCCTCCTCATCGCTGCCGCTGCCGCCGCCCTCCTCCTCCGCCCCCTCCTCCTCACTGCCGCCCTCCTGCTGCTCCTCCTCACTCCCCTCCTCCTCCTCCTCCTCCTCCTCCTCCTCCTCGTCGCTGCTGCTGTCGCCGCCGCCTTCTCCCGGCACCGGCAGCTCGTCCAACCAGGCCGCCTTGAGCAGCGCCGCGTTCGCGGCCGCCTGCTTGACCCCTGTGTGGCGCGAGGCGCGAGCGGGCGAACGCGCGCGTACGGGCAGGATGCTGTGTGTGGGAACACGACCTGGGCGGCCGTAGCTGCAACAGGGTGTGAGTATCGTGCAGCACTGCGGGGCCGTGGCGCTCACTGGGTGCTCGCCTGGACATGCGACACGTCCACTGCCACTTCCCTGCCCACACCAACGCGCATGCAAGCGCCCCCCTGGACCAGCCTCCCCAACCCTCCAGCAGGCGGACACCCACTGTTGAACCCAGGGTACTTGTCCCGCCGCTGCCAGCCGCGTATCAGCGCGCGCGAGAGGTTGGCCGCCGGCTCCCAGCCGCCCTTGTTGTCACCCAGGTCACCCGTGTCCAGCTCGTAACCCTGGTGACGCCGAGGCGCCGGGGACAGAACATTCGATCAGCGAGGGCGCTCACACCAGCTCACGCTGCCAACCAAGCGGCTGCCGCCTAATACCATTGCAGCCTATCAACCCGCACTTGCCTACAAGCGTGTGTGTGTATGTGTGTGTGTGTGTGTCGGGGGGATGGATTGTGCAGAAGCAGGCATACAGCCTGTGGGCTCTTTGCGTGCATGGGATGGGTGTGTGTGGCTGGCTCCTGGCCCGTGGCTCCTGTCCCCTCACCTTCCATTTTATGAGGTACAGCGTGTGCTGCCCGGCCGTGGCCTCGTCCAGGACGGCCTCCACCTCAAACTCCGCCTCGGGATCAGGGTCCTCGTCAGCATACTGAGGGGGGGGGGAGGGGACAAAGAGCGTAAATGTGTGCTTCGTGTGTATTTGTGTGAGTCGTGTGTGTGTGTGTGTGTGTGTGTGTGTGTGTGTGTGTGTGTGTGTGCGTGTGCGCACGCGTGCGTGTCTGATTGTGCTTGTGTATTTTGGTGGCGCTCCTGGGCGCGGGGCGCAGCGAGAACACGTGTGCAGGCCGCCAACGCTGCCCCGACCCTCCGCAGCGCCACAGCCACCACGCCCCCCTCCCCTTCGCTTCGGGCCCTACCCCCCGGGTCTCCCCCCCTTCGGGGACACACCTGGCTAATGAGGAGGTCCCCCTGGCGGTATGCAGAGGACGGGGGGTACACGCGCCCTGGGGGTGGCGGGCAGAGGAGAGGGGGAAGAACGGCAGGCTCAGTCACGCGTACAAGTTGGCGGCGGGTATGGCGGCACAGCCTCTTGTCGCGTGTGTGTGAGGGGGCGGCGGGGGCGGTGGATCTGAAGGCCGAGCGGCAGCGCGGGCGCGCCGCGGCGCTGGTCGGCTGAGAGCGGCCGGCTGCATGCACAGGGCTCCGCCTAGGGGCGGGGGCAAGCGGCGGAGGGGCCTCAGGGCGTCGCACGCAGCTCCGCTGCCGTCTCGGACGGCTGAGCAGCGGCCCCAGTCTCCCTGATGCCCCCCGCCCCTCACCTGTGATCCCGACATACTTTCCCTGGGGCCGCTCCGCCGCCCGCCCCGCCTTGCCCCTGCCCTTCGCATCCGCCGCCGCCGCCTGCTGCTTGGCCGGCACCTTGGCCGCCGGCGCCCGCTGCTTGGCCGGTTGCTTGGCGGCCGCCGGGGCCGCGCTGCCGCTAGCGCCCCGCGTGGCGCGGGCCGGGACGGACGGCCCCGCCTCCGCCGCGCCGCCGCCGCTTCTGGTAGGCGTCCGCTGCGGCAGCTTCTGCTCGCGCGGCGTCTGCTTGGCAGCCGCCGCCGCCGCTGCTGCTTTGCCCTTTGGCGTCGCAGGCGCCGCTGTCGCCAAAGCTTTTCCTTTCGGCGTCGCAGGCGCCGCCGCAGCCGGCGCCGCCGCCGCCTTGGCAGGCTGCCTCCCGTCGGCCGCTGCAGCCTTGCCCTTCGCAGCCGCGCCGGCCCCCTTGCCTGCCGGCCCCGCGGACCCCTTCTCCTTGGCCGCGGCCGCCCCCTTGTCCTTCTGCCCCTTCGCCACTCCAGCCGTCGCAGCCGCCGCCGCTGCTGAGCCACCTGCAGCGCCCCTAGCCTTCTTTTTCGGCCGCTCCGAGGGGCCCTCGTCGTCGCTGTCGGCGATCTCCTCCTCATCATCATATACAGGCTCCGAGCCCTTTGTGTATATCGCCATCGACGCGCTGATCACCCGCCCCCCTGGCCCCGCCCGCCCCCGCCCTCGCCCGCCGCGCCCCGCCGCCGGCGCCTCCTCGCCTTCCAGCGGCCGCTCCCGCGCGCGCGCCGCGCGGCGCGAGGCCGCGAGCTCGGCGGCGCGGAGTCTCTTGCTGCTCTGGACCGCCGCGTCTATGCGCTGCCGCGCCGCCTCGGCCGCGGCCTCGCACTCGCGCTGGCGCTCCGGCGGCAGCGGCTGCCAGTTGTTCTGCGCGGAGGCGAGGCGGAGCAGGTGGCCCATGGGGGAAGCAGTTGCGTGCGGGCCCCTTTGCGGACACGATGGCAGGGTGTCGTGTACCACGCTCATACGTGTGCTGCCTCACAAGCGGATGCGGTCGGTCCCGAGGTCAAATATCACAAAGTTTGCGGCTCATGCCTGGCTACCCTGCCTGGCTCAAGGATGGCTCTCTCAGTGCTGACCTGGCACACACACAGACACACAAAACACACACACACACACACCACATACACAACACACATTTCCACACACACCCTTTCTCCCACACACCCCCTCTTCGCACAAACACGCACACACCACAGCCCCCACCTCCTGCAGCGGCAGCACCAGGTGCCTCAAGCCCCCGGGCAGCTTGGGATGGTCCACGAATCTGTCCTGTAGCATGCCCTCAACCTCGCGCCACCTCAGCGCCTCCTGCGCGCTGTCCATGTACTTATCGGGGTACAGCCATGACCCGTCCGGCTGGAGCCACGCGGCCTGCGGGCCTCAGCGCGCGGTTTGCGGCGAAAGGTCGCGGGGCCAGCGGCCGCGCGGGGACGCGTTTGGCTGGCGCCGGAAAAGGCAGGCGCCGGCATGGGCTACGGGCGCCGACGCGTGCGGCGCAAGTGTGGCCGTGCCGCACCGCCGAGGGCCCCCCCTCCCTCCTCACCGTGTAGCGGTCGAAGTCGCTGTGCTGGTTTGGGTCCCATGTGGCGACGGATTGCAGCTGTGGGTGTGTATTGGTGTGGGCGTACGTTTGTTTGTGTGTATGTGTGTGTGTGTGTGTGTGTGTGTGTGTGTGTGCGCGTGTGTTCATCCACGGGTGTGTGTGTGCGTGCGTGCATGTGTGAGTATATTTGTGGGTGTGTTCGAAGTGTGAGTGAGTGTGCGTGCGTGCGTGCGTGCGTGTATACGTGCGTGCGCGCGCGTGCTTGTGTGCGAGCACGCACGCGCACTGTTTGTTGCACGGAAGTCAGGCGCGTGGGTGGGGAGACGGCAAGGGTTTGCACAGGACTGGTGGGCACAGACAATCCGAGCGGCCGGGTCACACCGCCAGCGTCACGCGCAGATTTCGCCTTGCCCGCCTCCCCCAACCTTGCCCACCCCGGCAGGGCAAACCCCGCGCCGCCGCTGCGCCACTGCCGGTGTTTGGCGAACCCCCCCTGTCGGACGCCGCTCACGCTGTGCAGGATTACACCGACGCGCTCCTGGCCGTCAACCCTCTGCCGCAGCTCGCGCCCGGTGTACACGTGCTTCCATTTCTCCCACGCCGGCCCTGGCGCGTCGGGGGCGGCGGCGCCGGCACCAGCCGAGGGCAAGCACGGGCAAAGGGCGGGTGTCGAGCGGTGGTAAGCAACGCATACGCGCTCATATCAGGAGACGAGGCCGCACTTCTAGACATGCAAAATCTGAGGGCAGACGCCCACAGCCATCCTGCAAATGTCTGCGTGCCGCGGCATGCTGTGTTGATGTTGTCCGTGCGGTTGCGCTCACCCTTTTCCACAGGCGCGGACGCGGTAGCCCTGCCCGCCGCCGCCTTCCTGGTAGGCGTTCGAGCGCTCATTTCCCTTCTCGAGATGTCAGCGCGTTCCCCAGGTTGACAACGAGTGATCTAATTTGAACTTCGTGCTCGACGACGCGAAACGCGTGGTAAGCTGTGTCGCTTGATATTCAATGCCAGCTAAAACATCGATTGCAGGTGGAGGGCCGTCACGCAGCGGCTGAAGTGTGTCGATGCGCAACGGACGCGCAGGAGGCTCGAACCACCTGCTCGAAGCTTTTGTGGCCCTGCGGATTCAAAATTTGCGCAGCTTGTGATATTCAAGCTCAAAATGCCACGCGGTAGGCGCGCTTTGTCGCGTAGCGCACCTCAGTACCTGAACATTTCTTGAGACAGGGTGCAGTGACGGCAATTCTAAGATGAAAGAGGACCAGCGGTCAACCGGCCCATTGGTGAGGCTCGCCGCCCTCGGCTAGGACGTGTCAAGTAAATCTAGTACAACAGCGTCGGCCAGAGGTCGGCGAACCCTGCGCGGTGTGCCCGCCCTGCGCCAACAGGAAAGCAGCGTCGGCCAAAGCGCGGTCGGCTGCACACACCGCTCGGCTGCGCGTGGGAGCGACCGCCCCCTCATCCAGACAGTAACCGGTTCCTGCTTTGCAACACGAGCAGAGTTGAGCGGCGTCGGTCGGATGACGGAGGGGCGCCCGGCCACCATTCCTGCCACGGCCCAGCCTGCTGAGCCTGTGACGTCGATCGTGTTGCACCCTGGGTTTTACAGATATCGCAAGACAGATACCGAGCAATCACATATGGCGCGCGAGGCATGCGGGCGCCTCTTGGCGCGTCGGGACCGCCTCAGAGGGTGTGAATGCAGCTCAAGTTCTTCGGGGGGGACAGCCGCTGGCGCCCAGAATCATGCAGAGCGGTGTCGCCCGCCCGCGCAAACGCGCAGGGGTCTTGCACACGCCATGCCGCAAAAAGTTCGAGTGTCGTGCAAAGCTTTGGGGGTTGCCGACTGGCTTCGAGCAACCCTGGACATGCGCCCCGCACACCTGTTGTCGCGCGTGGCTTGAAGCCGCAGCGACCGAAACCCCCAGAAACTCCGCCCCAGAAACTCGATCTTGATACATGGTTGGTGCGACGTCGCGTCTGTTCCCCCACCCATCCCTAGGCCCGCGCGGCAGCCACGGGCTTGGCTTGGAAAACGCAGCCGCCGCCGGCACACCAGTCAGCAGGTGCGGCCAGCCGCGCCGCAGTCGTAGTTTTGGGCCAAAAAAAACCCAGAGCCGCGGTGCATGTTGACTCAGGAATCTTGCGCTTTGCCGGAGGGCCCCGCGGCCCGGCCCCAGAAAACATCACGAATGAGCTGGGCGATGCGTGGAGATCGCAAGAAAGGGGAAGTGCCAAGTCCGCAGCGGCGCCGGGGCACGGCAAGTGGCTGTGCGTGTGGTCGGCACAGTGTGCGCCTGGGGCAATGACTATGAGCATGCTAGCATGCTTAAGGACGACAAAAAGGGCAAGCAGGCGGCCCGCTCAACAAAGCCGCCTCGGCCTGCCCTCCGGTGCGCACAAAAAAATTGCCCCCCTTCCCCCCCAAAAACCCCAAACGAAACACAGCCGTGCCTGCAGCACGAGCTGGCAGCCATCTCCGCCCAGAGCCCGCCTGCGCTGGGCCGGCCCCGCGCCCCGCATGATCCCTCAGCTATGCAGGGGAGCGCGGCGCCGCCCCAAGACACACGCGAGCTACGATCCTCCCCTCATCGCCCGCTCATGCCGCCGCGGCGTCCTTGCCGCCGCCGCTGGCGGCGCCGCCCCTGCTGCCGCCGCCGTTCGCCGCGGGGCGCGACTGCGCGGCCACCAGGCGCGCGTAGCCGCCGTTGGGCAGAGCCATGAGCTCGTCGTGCGTGCCCTGCTCCAGGATGACCCCGCGGAACACAACAGCGATGACCTGGCGGCGGTTAGGCGGTTGGGAGGCGGTTGAAGAAACAGTTGGTGGCGGTTGGAGGTCGGCATGAGCTTGATTGCGGGCGCGGGTATCAGCGCCTTGCTGAATGGGGCTTAGGAGGAGCTGCAGGGGTTCTCTCAATGAACACAGGTCCTACGAAAAACGCGGCAGCCCTGGACACATATGCAAGTGCGTATGCAGCAGAAGCGCGGGCATCGGCAGTGGACGCGGCGCGCGGTAGAGCACTTTGGCCGTAGCGTGCGCGCGCTCACGTCTGCGTTGCGGATGGTGGAGAGCCTGCGTTTGGGTGGGGCACGGCGGAAGGGAGGCAAGGACGCGAGGGGCGGACGCGTCAGCACGCCGGCTGTGCATGTGCGTTCTCAACGCGAGCTGCGCAGGCGCGATGGCCCCCAGGCGGCACCGAGCGGCGGGAGAGGGCGCGGGCCGCCTGCGCGCAACCCCGCAGCGGGCGCTTGCGCAAGCGAAAGCAGCCCTGTCCTGTCCAAGCTCGGCGGGGGTAAACACAAGAACTTTAGTGCACTCCACCTGTGTGCGACGACGACTGTGGTGCGTCCCACGCTGATGCGGTCGAGTGCGTCCTGCACCGCCCTCTCACTGGCAGAGTCCAGGGCGCTGGTGGCCTGGGGGGGGGGTGGAGGGTGGGGGGCTGAGTAGCGAGGCGCTTGTGTTTATTGGGCAGGTTGCAACTGTGATTTGCGTGTGTGCGCGTGCGTGCGCGCAAGCATGCCCACGCGTGTGCGTGCATTTGTGTGTGTGTGTATATGTGTATATGTGTATATGTGTATGTGTGTGTG
>NW_014012991.1:21383-23190 GCF_000611645.1 Monoraphidium neglectum
TGTGTGTGTGTGTGTGTGTGTGTGTGTGTGTGTGTGTGTGTGTGTGTGCGCGCACGCGCGTTCGCGTGCACGACTTATACGTGTTTGTGCTCAGATGTGGTGCATTGTGTGCACAAGTCAGGTGGGTCGGCACCAACAGCCGATTGGTTCTTTGGGTTGGGTAGCCAGGCCCTCGCCCTTCTGGTCTGAGGGCAGCCATTACAAGACACGAGTCCCCCTGGCTATGATGTGGTCTGATCAGGTCAGCCGAGCATCCAAATCGTGCAGACTGTGGATCAGTCTGGTCGGCCCTCTCACCTCATCCAGCAGCATCACCTGCAGCAGAGCAGCAAACAGGGAGAGGGGTGCGGGGGGAACGGGCCACACAGATGGGTGACGTCAGCGGCGTCGGCGCAGCACCATTGAGCAGCCAGGGCTTGCACTGGACAAAACATGCGCCATCTGACGAGGACGCATCGACTCACAAATCGCGGCATGGACGCACAGAAGCAAGCACGCGACAAGCAGAGGCGCCTGAGGGCAGAGCGCGCTCTCAAAGCCAGCCGCTCGCCCCTTGTCATCCGCCCAGCCCCACCCGGGGATCCTTGACCACCGCCCGCGCTATGGCAACGCGCTGCTTCTGGCCGCCGCTCAGCTGCACGCCGCGCTCGCCCACGCGCGTGTCGTAGCCGCCGGGCAGGGCAGCTATGAAGTCGTGGGCGTTGGCGGCGCGCGCGGCCGCCTCGACCTGCTCCTGGGTGGCGCCTGGGGCGATTTGGCGGGGGCGGTCGCGGCGGTTGGGTCGTCGGTTGGGACGGTTGGGGCGTTGATTATTTAGAGCGGGCGAGGTGTGGTGATGAGGCGCCGTGAACGCTGACCGCGGCGCGTGCACTCCTAGCAGCGCGCGAGCGCTCGTTGAGGGTCAAGACGCTGCGACGGCGAGCCCGCACTGGCAGCTCGCGTGGAAAAAAAATTCGCCCCGGCTCAAAGAACGTGGTAGCCCGTGTCGGGGCAGCTCCAACAAGCCGCGTAAGAGTGGCAGGGGCCGGGCCCCCACCTGGTGCGCCGTATCTGATGTTGTCGAGGATGCTGCCAGAGAACAGCAGCGGCTCCTGGGATACCAGGCCGATCTGGAGGGGCGGCCAGAGTTGGGCGGTGTTTGGCGGTTTTGGGCGACTTCTGGCGGTTTCGGGCAGTGGGTGTCCGTCACCACAGCACGACGCCATTGCATAGGATGGCAGGCAACCCCTGATTGCGCGACCCAATCTTGCCAAGGCACCCTCCCCACCAACATCCCCAAATCCCTACAAGGATGCTCGATGATTGCCGCCCTCGCAACAGCATCCCAACATTGGCGACGCTTGGCCACTGTGCTGACTCTCCTTCCTTCCCCCCTTGTGTTGTTCCTGGCCCCCCTCCCCAAAAACAGCAGATGAAGGAATCACAGATACACCCCCACAACGCACCTGCTGCCGCAGCCAGCCCAGGTTGAGGGCCCGCAGGTCGACGCCGTCCAGGGTGACGCGCCCCGCGGCCGGGTCGTAGTAGCGCTCGATCAGCCCCACAACGGTGGACTTGCCAGACCCTGCGGCGGGCGGCCAGGGGGGGGATTCGGCGACCTTTCGTAGGACGGCGCGGGCGGCACGGCGATGACGGCAGGGTGCGGGGCGGCGGTCCAGTTGCTGTTGGTGGACGGGGGCCCGGCAGCTGTAAGCCCCAAGCAGGTGTGCGGCAAGAACGGTGCGAATGGGGGGCGGCAGAGGACGACCCCTGGGATGGTGATGCAGGGAGTGTTGGGGGCAGCAGCAGCGGCACACAAGCAGGGGGG
>NW_014012990.1:0-9682 GCF_000611645.1 Monoraphidium neglectum
CCCTCCACCCCGACCCCCCCTTGCCCCGCGCACCTTGCAGAGGGCAGCGACATCAGCAGCCGCCACGGCCGCCTGGGTTGAGGGATCAGCACAAGACAATGGGTTGGACGCGGCTCGCAGTCGCGTTTTGCACCGAGGCGAGGGCGCCGGGCGGAAAACGATCGCCCTTAGCTTCCGCTACTGAGATTGAAGGCCACGCCAAGCGCATGCCTTGGGTGGTTCCTTGCACCGTGACCCTCTCAGGGCCTGCCGCGCACGCCGCTGCTGATATCTTTGTACGCGCCCATGCCACACTAATCCCTCTGCACCGCCAGCCGTGTCCTTGTGCTGCAACCCACAGCAGCCCACCCCCGCCTGCCAGGGCCCGCGCAGAGGCTGCACGATCCTGTCATGTGGGCTCTCTTGCTCCCTGTAATGCACCGTATCGTGACCCGACACCAGATTTTTCACGCACCGGCAGCTTGAAGTTGGCGCATGCGGCGTTTTTGGGTGCCGCCACACAGTCGACCGCCAGAGCAGCCGCAGCTACTGCACACAGGAGCAGCGCGCGCAGCGCACACGCTGCTGCCGCCATGAGGTTGGTCTTGCGAGGGCGCAAGTGAAGTGGAGAATGATAGCTAATGTAACACGTGCACTGGTGGCAAGCGCGAGCTGTGACAAGCCTCGTCGGCCGCACGATGTAAAGCAGGACAATCGCGAGCTAACGGCGGGAATAGGAATGACGACGGCGCATACTCTTGCTCCAAAGTCATTCGTCTTCTGGGTACACTCATCCGAGCAGATGCATGCAGTTTGTGGGGTGTCACCCGTACCCTGCGGCTGGTGACGTGGTCGGTCGCCAACTCGGTCGCCGCAGCACCACACCAACTTGTGCAACAACTGCAAGTACCCAAGCAGAACCACCATGATCAATGAGTACTGGCTGGAATGCAGGACCGATCGACCGTGCATGCGGTGTGCAAATCGTACTGCTGTACTGCCTCACCTTGCCCCCCCCCTGTGGCTGGTCTCATCACCCTCCACCTCGGCTCAACCAATGAACATCAACATGCGGACGTCGCCAACCCTTAATTTGAGAGGCAACCACCTTTGCGCCCTGCCAGCACGGCGCCGCCACGCGGCCCAGGGCTCCAGGTGTCGCGGCGGGCTGGTTGCGGTGCAACTGGGTTCGGGGCAGGCGAGGCTACTGTCACATCTCACCCTGTTCGAACTGGCCAGGTGGTTGCAATACGTATTGGCCACTGCTGCCAAGCCAACCGAGCTCGTGTGCGCGCCCGCCCGCCCTGCCTGCTGCGCTGCGCAGCAGCGACGCTCCATGGCTTGCGGCTTGCCTGTCCCTCAACGCGTGCCAGTGCGACTGGTTGGCTGCTTTACACGCACTCAATGCTGCGCCCGCGCGGCACGCCCCTTGGACGCCTGCACCCCTCAATGTGATGGGGGTGTGATGCCAGGGGCTGCGGGGCGTTGCGAGTGCAACGAAAGGAGGGGTGCGCGGGGCAACGCACTGGGGGGCACCAAATCGGCGCGACGGAGACCCCTGGACCTTCCATGCGGAGACAAAATCACAAGAACCAATCAAAGAATCAGGCGCAGGGCAAAGAATCGGACGGAAAAAGCTGTGGATTGAGCCCAACGCCAGCATGCCGGGTCTGGCGAGGTGGGGGACGTGCATGCTACGGATGCAGGCTGGCTGCAGGCGGACGTGGGGAGAGGAGGGGCGATTAGTAAAGATCCAATGCCTCAAGCGCCACCAAGACGCCCTCTGACGCCGGCTGCGCCACCAACAGCCGCCCGCCCTCCAGCACCGGCGCCGGCCAGCCGTCGCGCTGCCACTGCCGCCACACACGGCCGCGTGGCTCGGGCTGCTGCTGCTGCTGCAGCTGTTTCTGCTGCTGCACTTGCTGCTGTTGCTGTGATGACGCAGGACCGTCCAGCAGCATTCCCCCTGGCGAGTGCGCGCCGCTCCCCACCTGCACCCACACCACTTGCGCCCCCGCGCCGCCCACCCCGGCCGTGCACGCGGCCCCACCCGCGCCGGCGCCACCGCTGCTGCCGCCGCCGCAGCCGCCGCTCGCAACCATGTCGCCGCAGGCGGCCGCGGCCGCGGCCCTGGCCGCCCTCAGGGGAAGTTCGTACTTGACCGGCTGCCGCACCAGCAGCAGCGGCGGCGGCGGCGCCGGCTCTGCGCCCGCCGCAGCAGCCGCCGCGCCGTCGCCCTGCGCGGGCTGCGCGGCCCACAGCGGCCGCGGCGGCGCGCGCCTCCCGCCGCCGCCGCTGCTGCCACTGCTACTGCCGCCGTTGCTGCTGCTGCTGCTGCTGGTGGCGTCGCCTGGGGCCATGGCCAGGCGTCCCAGCAGGATGTAGCTGAGCGCGTGCTGCTCTGCGGCCAGGGGAGGCACCAAATCCACCACCACCCAATTCTTCTCCGAGTGCAGCCGCAGCGCCGCCCTGGGTGCCGCGCCAGGGCCCGCTGACAAAGCGGATGCGTCGGCGGCGGGGGGCTGGCCGAGGGAGGATAGCAGCAGCGAGACGGCGTCTGCGGCGAGGCGCGGGCGCAGCAGCAGCTGCACCCGGTGGGGCCCCTGGTGGTGTCGCGGCCCTAGGCGCGCGTCCCCGGGCATCGCCGCCGCCACCGCCGCCGCCGCGGCCGCCGCCGCCGCGCGGTCCCAGCCGCAGCGGGAGAGTGCCGACCGCCAGCGCCGGTCCTCCGCCCAGCCGGCTACGCCGCCGCCGTCGGTGGGCGCCGCGCGGGCCGGGGAGCTGCGCGGCAGTCGCCGGTACACGCGCGTCCCGCTCTCCGCCACGACCACGTCGGGCGTCGGCAGCCCGCCCCCTCCGCCGCGCTCGGCCCACACCGCCAGGAACGACGCCCAATCCCGCGGCGTGGTCACGACCAGGCACCCGCGGCCCGCCGCGCCGCCCGGCCCGCCTGCGCCGCCCCGGGAGTGCGGCGCCGCCGACAACGCGGTTGCGAGCGCCGCGGCGGCGGCGGCGTGGCAGGGGTCGCCCCGGGCACCCAGGAGAGCGTTGAACTCCGCCACCAGCGCCACCGGCGCTCTCAGGCACCGCCGCGGGCCCGCGGCAGAAGCGTCGCCGCCGAAGCGGCCGCCGGGCGGCGGGCCGGGCAGGGCGTACGTGCCGGGCTCGCGGATCGTGAAGACCGGCCCCGCACCCCGCTCCAAGCGCTCCAAAACTGCGGCAGCTGCGGTTGCAAATGGCGAGCTCGGGCCGGCCGGAGACCACCGCTGCTGCTGCTGCTGCTGCAGCTCCTCTTGCTCCTCATCCAGCTGCTGCTGCTGCCGCTGCTGCCACTGCTGCTGCTGCCGCCGCTGCCAGTCAGGGTCCGCCGCGGCCCAAAACTGCAGCAACGGAGGCGGCTCCCGCTCCAGCTGCTGCGACTGCTCCTGCTGCAGCTGCAGTGGCCGCCGCCCCTGACCTTGCTGCTCGCCTTCCTGCCTCCGCGACTTCGCAGCCGGCTGCCCTTGCTGCCGCCCCCGCTCCCGCTCCTCCCACCGCCGCCGCGCGCGCCGCCACGCCGAGAGCACGCCGTGTGGCACCTGTAGCAACACGGTCCGGCCCCTGCCCGGCCGCCCGCCCGCTGTGCGCATGGGGCACACTCCGAGTATGCTGCCTGGCCGCGTGCTGCCGGACGCGTCCGCCCCCTCCTCCCCTCCACTGCCCTCGCCTTCGCTTATGCTGCTGCTGCTGCCGCCGCGGCCACTGCCGCCTCGGCGCTTACCATGAAGGTCGCCGCTACTGCTGCTGCTGCTGCCGGGGTGCTCGACGAAGCGGTACCCTATCAGCCCCCATTCGGGGCCCTCCGGCAGATGCAACTCCACCGCCGCCCCCCGCCGCCGGCCAGGTCCCACCAGCCCTTCTCCTCCCCCCTCCTCCGCCGCCGCCGCGGTGGCGCCGGCCTCGCCGCCCGCCTCGCCGCCGCCCGCCGCGCCTGCACCGGCTCTGGTGAGTGGGAACGTGGTGCGGCGGCCGCGGAGGTGGCGCGACTGCTCGTGCCACGAGCGGTTGCGTGGCAGGCAGGGCGTGGGGACGGCCCACCCCTCGTCCCAGGTAGGCAGGGGCGGCCGCAGGTAGCCGGACTGCCCGGCTGGCAGCTGCTGCTCTGAGGGGAAGTGGTGCTGGTGGTGGATCGGCTGCTGCTGCTGCTGATGCTGCTGCTGCTGCTGCTGCTGCTGCTGCTGCTGCTGCTGCAGCGATTGCTGCACCTGCTCCTCGTGCTGCAGCAGCTGAGCTGACGCCTGTGCCGTCTGACTAAACACGGCCTCCGCCGGCCGCTGCCGCTCGCTTCGGTCGCGGGTGGGTGAGCCGTTGCGGCGAATGCGGGCCGGCAGCGCCGCCGGCGCGCGCTCGGGCGCGTGCGGCGGCGCGGCCGGCGGCCACGGTCGCGGGCCATGCAGCTGCGCCGCGGCGAGGGGGGCGCGCGGGCGCCGCCCGCCACGCGGCGGGGAGCGCCGGGCAACCCCGTTGCCGCCGCCACCTACGCTGCTGCTGCTGCTGCTGCTACTGCTGTCGGTGCTGGCTTCGCTGGTTGCCGGAGCTGACCGATTGGCCCCTGGCTGCTGGCCAGGTCTTTCAGGCAGTCCGTTTTGAAGGGAAGCACCGTCGCTCTTGAGACTCTGTGCGGCCTCGAGCGGCCAGGCCCAGTCCTGCTCCAGCTGCTCGTGCTGCTGCAGCCAGCCTTCAGCGCCAGCCCCATCCCCTGCCTCGTCCGCTCGTATCAACCCAGCATCAAGCTCCGACTCGGCAGAGTGCTGTTGCCGCTGCCGCCGCGAGTGCTCCTCTTCCTGCTGCTGCTGCTGCTGCTGCTGCTGTTGCTGCTCCTCCTGCTGCCACGCGGCCGCGAGCAGGCGCAGCTGGGGCCCCCGCGCTCGGTCGCGCGAGCCGTTGGCCGCGACGGCCGGCTGCGCGGTCGCCCCAGCAGCTGCAGCAGCTACAATGGGTGCGGGGGCGACGACGCGCACGCTACCATCCTGCGGGGCGTGCAGATGGGGTGTGTGCATGGCGTCGGGCGATCGGGCGCCAGCTCTCAACTGCAGCTCCTCATCTGCCACAGAGTGCCCACAGCTCCCGCAGCGCCCAACACAGACGAGCTGCCGTAACAGGTATCAGGCAAAGGAGCGCTGGCTGTCGACCGCTTTGCGGCGGCGCGTGCAAAAGCGCAGCACCTGGCAAAGCTGCACAGCTCGCGCGGCTCACCCGAAGGCTGATCAATTCCAGCCCCTCTGTCGCTGCCCCATCGACGCGCTCCCTCGACGCAACGGCTGCGCGCCACGGCCGGCAGCGGCCGCGGCCACCGGCGATGCGGCCTGGCGCGCCGCCGCCGCCGCTGTTGCCACCGGCGGAGCCCACACGCGGGGCACGCCCAGACCAATGGTGGGTTCCCGGACCTGTGCTCGCTGTAATTGAGCTCCAAGCTCCCTGGTTCATCTCATACCTGCGACATATACACAGGGAGGGCAGTCGGTGTGATGCACCAAGCACGCCAGCGACCCAGAACGCTGCAGCCCCGATGTAAGAGACTTCGCTACATGCTCTGCGTTGTCTTCGGACCCAATGCTCATGCCAATGGGCGCTGTGTCCTCACCGGTCGCTGCCTTTGCGGCCATGACCCCATTGCAGGCGCGCTGAAATGAGGTACACAGTGAAACACGCCCGTTGCAATGGTTTTGTCTACACTGCGTGCTCAGCACCAGGGCGCGGCCAGGTGCAATGAAAGGCGCTTCAACACTACGGTATGGCAATGCAATGCACGGCACGGAAGGTTTGCTATCCTGCGCGTGCCAATCGATTACTATCCTGTGGAAATGCGCCTCGACAACCGCACGAAGCGTGTGCTGAAAGAGCGGCGCGCGCCCATCCAGTGCTGCTGCTGCTTTTCTACGCGGTGTCAACGGCGCACTGGCGGGCCATTGGATCACACCCAGGGGCAACAGAGTCCGTGGCCTACGCTTGATGACTGCTTCATTTGCTATTACTCAAAGCAACACACCCCGCGGCAGGGCATACGGCAACCAGGAGCACCGGTCAAGCATAGGGTTGACCGCGCCAGCGGAACGGCAAGCTGCACACCGCGCAGGGAGCCAGGCGCGGCTACGCCTGGCGTTACTCCCACTCGTCGCTGTCGTCATCCTCGTCGTCCTCCGCCCCGCCGCCGCTGCCAATGTCTATGCACCCATCCGCGACCGCGGCGACGCCCCGTGCCTTGAACGCGGCCACCACCGGGTCGCGACTCAGCGCCGCGGGCGGCAGCGTCAGCAGCGCCAGCGCCGGCAGCACCGCGATCACCCCGCCGCCCCCGCGCGCGCCGCCCGCTTGGCGGCTGGCGCGGGGGCGGCCCCCCTGCGGCAGCCACTCCTGCGGCAGCCCGCCTATGGCGGTGTCACTGAGGTGGAGCTGCCGCAGCGCGGGCGCGGCGCCCAGGCATGGGGGCAGCGACGAGAGGCCGGGGTTGGACGACGCGTAGACATCCTCCAGTGACACCATCGCCCCCATATTGACCGGGAGCTCCTGAGTCATGGGTTGGAGGGCGGGGGACGACGGCCACGATGACGTCACCACTCGCGCGGCGGTGGCGCCGTGAACACTCAGCAACCCAGGAAGGTTGCTCGGTTTCGCAGGCGGCAGGGGCGCGGCGAGGTGCGGGCTGCTGCCGCGAACTCGTGCGCGGGGGCGAATGCGCGGCCGGTAAACCTGGACCTAAACCCTACCTCGAGCTTGGAGTGGTTCACGTGCAGCTCGCGCAGGCAGTGCAGGCGCGTGACCCCCGCCGGCAGCGACCTAAAGGGGTTGCAGGCGACGTTGAGGATTTCGAGGTCCACAAGGTTCGACAGGTCCGAGGGCAGATCACGGATCTGGTTGAACGAGACGTCCAGGTCCTGCGCGGGTGGGGGTGCATGGGGATCCGAAGAGGGGCGCGATGGGCGGTGGCTGCCAGGCGGCAGGGCGCCGGGCAAAATCAGGCATGGGGGTGGGGCGCGGCGGCGACCAAAACAAGCGCGAGAGGCCCCAACTGCGCCCGCCTGTCCCCGGAGCACGCCCTGCAGCGGCGTCCAGCCAGGCCCTAAACTTTGCACTCGCCCCGGCCTCACGCTTGGCAGCGCGGTCCAGCGGTGACACCCCGAAATCGGCCGGGCTCACCTGGAGGGAGGGCGGCAGGCCGTCTGGCAGCCGCTCCAGGCCGCAATACCTCGCCGCCAGCACCCGTAGCCACCTCAGGCCGGCCACCCAGTTCATCATGCGCAGCCGGCCGGGCTCAGGGAGCTTCAGGCCACCGAGGTTCAGATCGCGCAGCCCCACCACGCCGCCCGACGCCGGCGCAGGCCCGCCGCCGGGCGCGCGGCCAGGCGCCGCCCCGTACGCGCCCCCCTGCCGCGGCCCTGGGCCGTGAACGGCGCCTGCAGCCGCCGGCCGGCCGCCCGTCGACGCCCCGCGACCCAGTAGTGGGCCCATGAGCGCCGCCAAGGGGTCGTGAGAACCGTTCGAATCGTCGGAATCGTTCGAATCGTTCGAATCGCTCAAGGGAGCGTCGGCGACCGTCAGACTGAGCCGCTGCAGCGGAGGCGGCGCGCCGGCCTGGGGCTGGCATTTGATAAGGATTGCGTCATATGACAGCTTCAGCAGGGTCAGCCGCGGGAGATCCGGCAGCCACGCGGGCACTTCAGAGAGACGGGCGCTGCGGGGGGCGGGGCGGGGATGGCCGTGCGAGGGGGGCGCGGCGTCACGCTGGGGTGCCGTGAAGGGTCGCCGCCGGCGCGTCGGGTATGAGAGGGACCCTGCACGATATGACGACCTGCTTGGGTGCGACGCAAACAGCAGACAGGATTTCCTTAGACAAACTGAGGCCGTGCCCAGTGCTGATGGCTGCGGTGCACATCTCCAGGGCACGGCACCTGCTAAGGCCGTCGACCGTCGCAGTCCCAAGCCTGCCCCAAGGCCCAAGCCTGCTGCCGTGAACTGGAGGCGCAGTCCAGTCTTGCAAACGCTGGCTCAATCCCATCGATTCTAACCGCCAATCGGCGCCGTCACCGCCCTTGGTGCAGCCCGCCCGCGCTAGGGTCTCAACCCATTACCGCCCATGGCACCATTTTCCTGAATTTGTTGTCCCAATTCTTTCGGCGGTCCCTGTGTCGCCGTGTGTTTGGATTCATGGTCCAGGTTTGTCAAACCCTGAACCCCGATCTTGCATGGTGTGTCAGCCGACTCACCCGGATAGGCTGAGTTCCTGCAGCCCCGTCAGCTCCGACACCCACCCCGGCAGCCCGTCCCTCAGCGGCGCCCCGCTGATTCGGAGTGACGTCAGCGAGCGGCAGGCCGCCAGGTCTGCGGGCAGGTGACGCAGGCCGCCGTTGGTCTGCGTGCCGCGGTCGCAACGTTGGGCGGGCCGGGGGAGGGGGGCGAGCAGTGGGGGCACACAAGAGCAAACGAGCACGTGCAGGAGTTTTATGCACACGTTGACCGGGTCAATCCGGAACAAGGGGCTGCGGGCGGCGTGATCGGCCCCGCATCCCCGCCGGGCCCCCTCTCACATCCAGTTGCAGCTGCCGCAGGCCCTCGCCCGCTCCCAGGACGATCCGCTCAGGAAGAATCAACTCCATCGCCGACAGCTCAAGAGAAGTCACGCCCTCGAGCCCGGCCGGCAGCAGCCGCGGCGGCGGCGCGGCCGCCGCCGCCGCGGCCGCCGCCCTGGCCGCGGCGACCTGCTCCTCCCAGTCCTCTCCCTCAGAGTCTGGCTCGGGCGGGTCCATGCGCGGCAGGCCAATCAGCCGCAGCTCCCGCAGGGCCGCCAGCTGACTCAGCGGCGCCAGCTCAGCGGGCGACGCGGCGAAGTAGAAAATGTCGGTGTCGAGGCGCGCCAGGGAGCGGCCGTGCGCGGCGGACGCGGGGGCGAGCGCGTCAGCCAGGACGACGTCCTCCAGGGGTCCCCAGTACAGCCGCAGGCGCCGCAGGGGCCTCAGGCGCGCGATTTCCTGCAGCACGGCCCGCAGCAGGTGGCCTGTGGTGGCGGGTGGGTTGAGCGGGTCGCGCGTGTGTTTTGAGGTGGGGCCGCGCCGCGTGCGCAAGGGGGCTGGGGGCCGTGCGGCCTCCGGCTGGGCGGGTGGCGGCCTTGGCTGCGGCCCGCCTTGCGGATTAAGAGTATGCCATGACGTGCACGAGCGCACGCACCTTTGCAAAAACACCCGTACCCATCCACACATACACGCTCGCATATACTCACACACCCACACGCGCGAACGCACGCACATACAGTACATGCACACAAGTACACACACATGCACACAGTTTTCCCGCAGACCCCACCTGCAGCCGCCGGGTCTGGCGCCGAGTTGTCGAGGGAAAGGTCAAGATCAGTCAATGCCGTCAGCTTGTGCAGGTGCACCGTCATCTTTGTCACCTGGCCGGGGGTGCGAGTCAGTGACGCGGGGTGATGTCATCCTGTCTCGCATGCGAGCGATGCGAATGGCCCATGGGTGCAGACGATTCCCGTAGGAAACGCGTCGCCGCCTTGGAGAGCCTCATCCAGTTGAATCCGCCTGCTTGATGCCTGCCGGCCCCGACGCATGCAGCTGAGCCGGCCGCCTGCACGATCGGCTGCAGTGGCGCCCCAGGCCGCAGGTGCATTACGACCCATTGCACCCCCGCCGGCCCACTTTCCCCCACTACTCCC
>NW_014012990.1:10181-22991 GCF_000611645.1 Monoraphidium neglectum
CGGCCCACCGCGTCCCATCCGGTCAGTGCCAGCCTAGTCAGCGCCGAGAACGCCGCCAGCTGGCGCCGCGGCAGCACCAGCCCTTCCACAGCCAGCGACTCGAGCCGCGGGCCAAGCCTGGACAACGCCGGCGGCAGGGCGGCGCCGGGGTGGGCAAACAGGTGGGGCTCCGCGAGGCTGTAATTGGCCGAGGGGCCGAGGATTGAGAGGGCCCTGAGGGTCGTGAGGGATGAGATGGCCTCGGGTAGCTCGAGACGGTGGCCGTAGGAGATCGACCGCAGCTGCTGCTGCTGCTGCTGCTGCTGCTGCTGCTGGAGGCGGCGCGAGCGGCGGGGCGCGCTGGCAGTGGCGACCGCGCTCTCTCCGAGGGCGATCGCCCCCCAGCCGAGGGTCAGCTGCGTCAGCCTGTGATTGGGGGAGGGGAGGGGGGTAGAGGATTGGAGGCCCGCCATCAATTAGGAACGAAGGGCGTGACCCGCGAAGAAAGGAAACCTCGCGGCCCTCTTGAGCCGAAGCACGGCGAAGCGAGCATGTAGGGTGGGGAGGGGGCGAGAGCCCAGGCACTCTGCAGGGGCGTGGCAGCAGCCTACAGCTGAGCCGGGCGCTGCCGCGGCTGCTCTGTGGGGTGCAAATAAACGAGGACTTCCCGGCGGCCGCTGACTGGCGATTGGCGAATCGGGTGGGGATGCCCGTCGTGCATGGGGAAGGCAGGCGGAACCAGCACACGCGCTGCAACTAGTCGTGCGCGTGGCTCCACCCCGTCCGCGTGAGGGCGGGGTCTCGGCCCCCAACGGCACGGCCAGGCGCCCTCGCTCAGCGGGGCGGCCGCTGCCAGGGCCACGCACGGTACTGGCGGCCGCTCTGCAGGGTGTGCGACGCGACAGGCTCCAAAAAGAACAGCGTGCCCGCGTAACAATTGCGTGCGTATGGAATACAAATGCGTGCGTATGGAAACAATTGCGTGCGAGCCGCCGTACAGGGCGCGCCCTCACCCCGTGAGTCGCGCCACGTCTTGCAGCAGGGCCACCAGCTGCCCCCCCTCCCCGTCCGGCGGGAGCGGCGACAGGTCCACCGCCGTCGCGTTGGGCGCCGCGACGTGCACAGGCCACAGCGGGCCAGGGCCGGCGGCCGCCGGCGCTTCGCGCGACCTGGAGGGGCCGGCGGCGTCACAGGGGGCGTACCGCCGGCCAGGCCACGTCATCAGCGTCACCCGGGTGGCCTGGCCGTCGAGGGTGTCCCGCCATGCGGAGCACACCAGCCGCGCGGTCTTGGCGTGGCCTTGGATGAGGTAATGCAGGACGATCTGGGCGGCGGCCTCGGGCAGGCGGTCCCAGGACCAGGGCGTGCTGCCGGCGCTGCTGCTGCTGGCAGCCCGAGCTGTGGCGTCTGGTGCGTGCATCGCCCCGTGGTCCACCTTTAAGGCCCGCAGCGCCTGTGGCCGTCAGCGGCCGTAACTGCTGAGGGCCTGTGTAGGCGCGTTGTGGCCCTGGGGAGTGTGTGCGCTGCGGCCGATCGGCCGCTGGTTGGGTGCAAGCGGTGGCGTGCACGGCACACTGATGCCCAGTGACTTCAGACGCGCAGCCTGTCAAAGATGCGGCCTGAATGACGGGTTTAAGCCATCATACGCCAAGTGAGGCACGCATTGCTACATCCACGAACTGACATGATCTGCATCGCTTTCACTGTAGGCATTAATCAAATTATAAGGTCGGGGGATTGCGGAATGAACAGGCGTGTTTACATATGGGTAGGAGCGCATGCTGGGCCCCTGATGTCGGCGCGCTGCTGTGGCGTTGCTGGCGCGGCACCACATAGCGTGCCTGTGATACCATGGCAAGCACTGCCGCATGGTGCATGATGCAGGTTGTCACTCTCGTTGCCTGTGGCCTCCAGCACCAACGTCCTATCCCATCGGCACCTGTGGCAGCGTTGCATGCGCCTTGCCCACCTCGTCCCACGCCCACGCAACCTGTGCGGCAGGACGGGATGGCAAGTAGCTTCGAGCAGCAGCTCGCAGAAGTGGACAAGGTCATCGCCAGCAGGGAGGCAGCGGTCAAGGAAATGGAGGACAAGATAAAGCAAGTGGTTGACCCTGAACCGCCAAAGCTGGTAGCAATGCGGCAGGAGCTGGTAGCATTGCGGCAGGAGAAGGCAGCACTGCGGCAGGAGGAGGCAGCACTGCTGCAGGACGAGGCAGCACTGCTGCAGGAGGAGGCAGCACTGCTGCAGGAAGAGGCAGCCCTGCTGCAGCAGGAGGCAGCACTGCAGCGGAAGGAGCTGCTGCTTCTAGAACAGCAGTCAGGTGCGGCTGGGTTGCGCACGTGGCGCATGCGAGCCAATAGAGCTTTGAAGCATTCCATGCATCCAGCCAGCGTGCAAATTGCTTCACCATGCTGCTCGTCTTGTGCAACCAGCAAAGCATGGCGTTTTGCTATGGCCTGCCCGGTGCAGGCTTGCGCAGCGCTTTCACGAGGCTCAGGTGGTTCCAGAGCAGCAGGCAGCTGCCACACCACAGTGGTGCCGCACAGCTCATTTTGTGCCCGTGGTCTCGATTTTCTGTTTCATGGTCTTTCCCTGCGCTGTGGCTCATGCCTGGGCTTGCTCCGTCGCCCGACAGCAGCAGCAGTGCATCTTGCAATCCATGCCAACAACTCGCTGGGGCGTGGGCTTCATGGGGTTTGCCCCCGCAGACGATGATGTTGTGTGTGGAGGGGGATGATGGTCAGTGCTGATATTGGTTGAAACCCAGCTGCACCTTGCAAGCACCTTGACCCTCTGCTTTGCCCCCTCCTGCGCCCTCCCCCTGCATGCTCCGTGGCTCCCGCGTGGGCTTCCTTCGACATCACACAGCAGCAGCAGGTGGGTAACGCGTGGTTCTGCAACAGTGCCAGCGCACTCACTGCTTGATCATGCGGCTCGAATTGTGCAGCATAGCAGGCATGGCGTGTTGCCAGGGCATGCCTGCTGCAGGCTTGCGCAGCGCTGTCACGAAGCAAGGCGGTTTCAAACTCATGGCTGCGTATTGCAAGTGGTGCTCTCTTTGCGTCGCCCACCAGAGTGGATGTTCACTGGGCGCAGTCCTGCATTTAATCCTTTGCTACCATCGCTGCAGGCGGCCATGTGCACCTGCACATCCTGATGCCACGTGGACAGTCTATGGATTTGAGAGCACAGCTAGAAGATGGGGGACTGGACCTGTGGCAGCTGGGGAAGGAGCGGGGCATAGAGCTGCAGTCGTTCTGCGTCTCCGAGGCGGAGCTGTCAGCAGAAGGTGTCAAGCAGATCAAATGGCAGCCCATCAAACAGTGGAACCTGAAGCTCGACCCCAGCAGCTGCCATGTCTACGTCAAGTCCAAGCCAGGTGGGACTGCTAGTGAGATCAGGGATCATAATGTGGCATAGTCATCCTGTTGGCGCCAGATCAAACAGGTTCAAACCCTTGAAACTGAAATCTCTTTGTTTCTATGATGTGCTGTCGAGTGCAGCACCTTATGGATGCACAGGATCTACACTATGCTGCACTTTGATCGATATCCCGTGGGGTTCCCGTTGCTCTACCCTTCTGCCTTGCATCAGGGCCCCACTGGCTGGTCAAGGCCCTTACACGCTGAACCAGCTGTGCACCTTGTGGCGGTCGCCACCACCACAGGGCTGCCATCAGCTACGATTGGTGTGGTTTTCGTTCCCGCACGGCCGGCTTGGCCCCTTGTGACCGCGCCCCCATCACCAACTATGGTGGCGTGACCACCCTCACCAACGCCGGCGTGGGCTTCAACGGCGGCCTGACCAGCAGCTTGGACGAATTTGGCAACCCCGTCGTCAAGGAAGGTGGTCGTGGCCTGATCGCTCGCCGCTTGGGCGCGCATGCAGCCGCGGCCATGATACGCCAAGGTGGCACAACGTTCATCGAGGGTGCCCACCCCACCATGGTCTCTGGCGGCCCTCCTGCCAACGCTGGAGAGGCCATGAACCAGGCCGTGGCATCCTTTGCGCAGCAGCAGCAGCAGCAGCAGCAGCAGCAGTGGCCGCAGCAGGGTGCTGACCGTAGCCAGCAGGAGCAGCAGCAGTGGGTGAAGCAGATGATGGGCGACACCCCCAAAATGCAGCAGTGGCAGCAGCAGCATTAAGATCAGCAGCAGGCCCAGAAGCAGCAGCAGCCGCAGTCGCAGCCGCAAGCTGGCGCCAAGCCGGCTGGCTCACCAGCTGTGCAGGCCGTGCCCAAGGGCTCGCCTGCGCCTGCCCGCAAGCCGTGATCGTACACAGAGCTGCTGTGCAGGCACGTTACGGAAGCACCCAGATATTGACTCTCTTGAAACCAACATGTTAGCCTTGCTGTAAGATGCAAGGTTTCGTATGAGAGAGATAACTGTATGTTTTCTGGCCGTTTGCAGCAACAAAGGTGTCCCAACGGGCGTATGCCGCTGTGAAGGTGCCACAACGGACGTTTGCCTTGATCTGTGCACAACATGACTTATCTCGGCTGATGAGCTGGCTTGCTGGCTTCTTATTTGCCATGTGTCCTGAGCTTCTTATATGACCATTTGCTGACTAGGCAACGTAATCCAGATGTTATCGTCAATGTGGTTGGGATGATATGCAGTCAATTTGGTCAATCAATAATCCTGTGAAATTTCTCACTGTACACTACTGTACGATTCATAACTACACCAATCTGCTGTAATCGTTCCTGATTTCATTTGATCCCCAAGCCCTTTTGAATGCTTCTGTTGGTGGGCCGCCACGTCGTCCGGCAGTCCCCGAGGTGGCACTGCTCGAGGACTGTGCCAGGCGATTGGCATACGCACAACTGCCATGGCTGGTGGACTCATGGTACTATTGGAGATGCAAACTGCACAGCAGGCACACAAACGTCTGCTACGTTGATGGGTGTATGCTTGCAGCACCGATTCAAGCTGCACGCCCCCTGGAGTGAAGGGTCAGCCAAAGCCCCCAAGGTGCGTGGCTAGCCTGGGCACTGGTTGCTTTCCAGGGCAGGCAAACGCCACACACCGAGCAGTGAAACGCGGCCGCTGACCGGATATATATCAAATCCATCCCCCAAGTGCTCATGGCATGCGAGCGTGACGGCGCGGACCTGCAGCAGCCCAGCCAATGCCACCACCACACACCATATGCATGCATAGAGTATGGGTATGAGCGCTTGCCAGCACACGACCCGAGATGACAGCGTCACCATTGCTGCGGCATTGCAGCACACAACAGTAGGGCCTGGGATGGTCCGGTTACGCTGTCTTGAGAGGTGGGCTGGCTGCCCAGCAGCTGCAGCGAACGGTGTGTTGCATCCATCCGCGGTGGCCGGCTGGCAGGCCAGCCACCCATGCATGATCATCGGTGCTGCGCCTCCAGGGACATGACCAGCCTCCGTGATCAGCGCGCTGTGCTCTGAGAAGCGTCACATGGTGTGTGAAATCTTCTGTTGTGCAAGCAACGCTCCTGCACATGGTCACTGCGGTCTGGTTGCGTCACCCGGTCTGGTTACGCCCCAGCTGCAATGCGCGTGTTCCCCAGCAGGCTGAAGGCCGCCGCTGGATGGCTTGAGTCTCTAAAAGGTGACACAACAATTCTATTCTCCACATAGTTATATACTTTATCATCCTGTTTCCAGCTTCATCACAACCGGACCAACGCTCAAACGCAACTCGCTCTCCTGATCTCCGGGGCAATCGCACCATCCACCTCGACAAACCATCGGGGGCCTGCCATCATCCGATCAAGCCCACGCACGCCGTGGCTGGTCACAGCTGGATGCTTGTGACGGGTGAGCATGGCATCTGGTTGTGCTCTGCGTGGGCTGGGAGTTGCAGTTGCCAGGGCCCGGGCAAATCTGACACCGCAGCACGCACGCCCAAACTCAGTGGCCAGGCTTGCCCAGTCCCCGTCTATATTACACAGTTGCGCTATCTGTCAGTTCACTTGCATACAGCTCTTCAGACCCTGCTGCAGCTGTGTCTTTAGGCCCTCGATCAGCGATGAGCCTCACCGACCACCTTCCGCGACTCTTGCAACGCAACTCCCCCAACCAACAGCGCTGGCCCTAATCCTGGCCCCCGCCGTCCTGGGCGCGTCCCTGAAAGCTGGCGGCCTGACTACCTCTGACCGCCGCGCCCTGGGCGAGCAGGCCGCCAACGCGCCGCCCGTCCTGCAGATGGGCGACATGACCGTGATCGGCGGCCGCGTCCCCACCATCAACGTCGGCGGCCGCTCCAGCGTGTACGGCAACCTCAACAGCCGCCACAGCGGCGGCATCACCGTCAGCGGCGGCGCCCTGGGTCCCTTCCAGAACGAGGGCGGCAACGTGTACATCGACCAGTGGCACCGCCGCCGCATGGCTGAGCAGGCCGCCGCTGCCGCCGACGCCAGCATTCTGGCTGTTGGCGGCCGCACGGGAGGCTTTGCCGCCGACAATACCCCTGTCACCAACAACAACGGCATGATTTACTTCGGCAACCAGGGCATCAAGTATAGGGGCGGCACCACCACAGCGATTGACAACTATGGCAACCCTGTCGTCAACCAGGGCGGCTACGGCGACATCTGGGGCCGCCGCCTGTGATTCATCGACATCGCGACATCATTTCCTGGCCGCCCACAGGCAGCCGCACTGTCAGCTTTTGTCGCCCCTCAGACGTCACCGGCCCCATCGCTTACTTGGTGACGAGAGCTGCTGGCTTTTGATCGACGGCGTGGGCTTCGGCAGTGGCCTGATGGTGGTGTCGCACCTTGCGTTTGGTTGCGAGCCAAACGCCCCAATGCTGGCCGCGCGCGTGCTCGGGGCCACCACAGCAGGGCAAGGCGCCTCAAGAACGTACTGGCGGTTGCAGCGGGCTCAGGCGCCACCAGCTCCTCCGCAACTCCCCTTGTGCGACAGCGTGTTTCATCTGCGGAGATCGGTGGGCCTGCTGTCAGGCTTACTCGCTTGGAGTCTGTTTCGCTTCTCTTGTGACAGCCCATGCTGCTGAGATGCGCTGGCTGTGTCGATTCTTGTATGCAAGTAGTTTTCCAAATCATCGGCTCCGCGTGGCACACACACCGCCTTCACCAGCTGGAACTGCTGCACATATCTTGTGCCTCTGAGCAATACTATTACTTTATTTGTTTGCTGGGGGCCGCGACAATTGCATGCTACATGCTGTGACTTTTGCGCCATGCTGCATCCATTGCCCAAGCTGCACACGCACATGCATCAGGATAATGTGTAAAGACTGCAACCCTTCCCTCAACAGAATGTGCAGGCATCGTTGCATAGCCCAGCCCCTTTCGGACAACCATCGGTTGCAAAATCAAGATGCAATTTCCAATGGACTTTTTAAGCTGGTACATAGGTAGATTGTGGGTGCGTGCTGACGGATGGCCACAGAATCGCAGCAATGTCCCACTCACAAGATTAAGGCAAGCTGCACAACGCCGCAACGGCAGGTGAGCATTTTCTTTCATGAGGTGTGTGCTTCTCACCGCAACGCATTGCACAGGTGACGTGCAGCAGGCCCTTACTACAGTAGCTAAATATATATTCTTGATTGCAGCCCTTGCGCTGGTTTGACACCATGATCATGAAGTATGGCAGGGCCTTGTCACCGAGGTGACCCTACCTCACGCGCGAGCTGTCATGCATTTACAAGATAGCGACACAAGATAGCGTCTGTGCATGCTGGTCAATGCCAGTCAACACATGGTGGTGAGCAAGCAGAGGCCGCACAGCTGGTGTGGATCCTTGCCACAGAATTGTGCTTGTGTTGACCCACATTGCTGGACAAATCATCTCAATGACAAATGTCGCAGAGCATGACCTACATGTGCGCCTGCATGGCTCAATTTTATAACAACATACCAAGCAAGCAAGTGGGCAGATTGCAGCCAACACAACCAACAATGAAGATACTAATGCACCTACAAAACAGGAGCCGCTTGGCAGCTGCGCGAGGTTTGATGAGTGCAGTTGGCCCTACCGACTCTCTTGTTGGTGTATGTGTGGTGTGACGCTGCGTGCCATCCATCGACACAGCTATGTGCAAGCATTGTGGGGGGCAAAAGTACACAACATTGTGATTCGTTGTATCTTGCAAAGGCAACACGAACATTTGTGATATGCATGGTGAAAACCCGGGTCGGAAGTTTCATGCCATGTTTACAACAATAGAGTTCGGTTGATTGGTGCATCCATCCGGCAATTGTCCAGGCTACTGTCAGAAAGTGAACCCGTTTCTTGCGTTTGTGAAAATCAATGTGGCTTCGTTGATTTCAAAGAATTTGTTTGGGAATTCAAGGCAAACGTGACTTGGTTCCAAGATATTTTATAGGTATTGTTTTGGAATTCAAGGTAACTTGGTTCCAATGTGTTATAAAAGGTCTTCATTGGAAAGGTAACTTTGATCTGGAAAAAAATGCACCCCGCTTGTGTCGGATGCCCGGTGAAATGTCCCACAAACAGGGGGACCCGGGCTCGGTCACTGCCCAACACATGTGTTGGGCTGTACAGCCCAACGCCAAAACAGGCGCGGACGCTCGGGACTCGCAGCCGAGCCGCAGTGCACGCCCGGCAGTGCGACAGGCGTGCAGAGCCCGGTGGGGCGATAATCACTTTCACCTCATGACGCGCGACTGCCACGCCATGCTGTCGGCGCCCGCCCTCATGAGATCCTGGTGCACCGCCATTGACTGGTCAAACGTGCCGCCCTGCGCGCCCGGGCCCGCGGGCGGCGGCGCGCTGAACGCGGCGATGCTGGGGAGGGGGGGGACGACGGACCCCTTGCCGCCCGAGGGCCACGTGGCCGGGGCCGTCCAGGGCGCCCAGCTGTACCAGAAGTCGCCCTTTGGCCAGGCGGACACAACGCGCCAAGCGGGGGCGCTCAGCCAACCGGCCGCGTGCGGCCAGGCGCCGACAGCCGCGGCGGGCCACGCCGGGGCCGGCGCCCCGCCGCCGCCGCCGCTGCCCATAACCTGGTTGTGCCATGACATGCTCTCTGTGGGCTTTGCCATATATAGCGGTGTTGTAGGCAGATGCTGCGCCCGCGGCGCCGCCCTCGACCGGCATGGCGGAGACCAAGGTGGGGTTGGCCCCGCCGATGAAAGTGGTGGCCCCTTGCGCAGTGATGGCCGCGGCCGCGCTGTCTGCACCCAGCAGCGCGCGGCGGCGGGCCGCACCGGGGCCTTGGGTCAGGCCGCCGGCCTTGAGGGACGCGCCTAGTGCGCCTGGCGCGAGGAGTTGGGCCAGGGCTGCGGGGGCGTGGGCGGCGGGAATGAAGGGCAAGTCGTGAGTTGGCTGATTGGCAGGCCCTGAACGGGGATGGAGAGCAGTGCCGCGGGCAGGGAAAGGGATGAGGGAAGGTGGGATCGTGCTGGCTACTGATTCACTCTGGGTAACTGGAGCTGCGGCATTGGTCTTGACAGCCTAGTCCTCAGCCACTGCGCTGCATCGGGCAGACACCCACCCATGCCCGTACTGCCCACCTAGAAGTGCCGGACCACAGTAGCCGCGAGTCATTTTGATGGTATTTCTTGAATCAATATCAAGCTCTTGGCGCAATCAGAGTTGTGGCGTCGGCCGGGTGGTCACTGTCGAATATGGTGTCTAGATTATGATGTCTTGTTTCGCCTTTGCGGCGGCCCAACGTATGGCAACGTCTGCAAACGTGAGATTCAGGTGATTATCAAACCAACATGTACAGTATGCGATCGGACGTGGCTGCGGACTAGCGGCTGGCGGCTGTGGGGCAGCTGGTGTCACCCTGGTGCCGATCAGCACGAGTCAACGCAAGGCCACATGTGTTGCAGCGCCCTAAGGCGCAGTGTCCGCGTATGAATCAGATCATCAATCAGACAAGTATCCTGAGGTAATGCATCAGAGTTGAGGGCCATGGAGCGAGGCCGCCCAACCAACGAAGCGTGATGTCAGCAGTGCGCATAATGAACAACCACAAGCCCGACAGCCGCCTGATAAAACACCATTGCCTTGGCACGCGCGAGACCCCATTGGCCCAATTGGTGCTGAACAAGAAGAACACAACATCATGCCGATGTTTAGTCCAAGCAGAAGCTTTGACCATGATTGCCTGTTGCTACCGTGTACAGTACTCATCACAAAAACATAGACATCCAAATCTTTATAACCGGTGAACGGGTGTTGTGTGCCAGGCAAGCCAGGTCAAGGCACCAGTGGCCGTGCAGCGCCCTCAAATACAGAATTTGTTGGTTGCTTGGCATGCGACGCGCGGGCTCCGCTTTTCCCACCAAACTTTTGTCCTCCGGCCTACGGACACGGCCGGCCCACAAACCGTGCGCGAATTACTTCCTGCCACAAGTTGTGTAACTCGTGCACGTGAAGTCAGGCAAGGGCTTACGTATAGACACCACGGCCAGTGGCTTCTGTTTGTGCTTCAGCGATCTACACCACAATTGAAACCCTTGTGTCGCCACCATCTTACACCGCTCACCCCCGGGATCTTTGTGGGGGTACTGAGCAAGAGAGAGCACAATGGGCTCTTGAATAACGCACAGACGCGACTGTCGAGACACAAAGTTCAAACCTCAAATGACCGCCGAGCACGATGACACCAACATTATCTTTGTGGTACGCCCGACGTGGGCGACGCCATGTGACACGGCTTGACTACCTGCCCCAAGCAGCGGCGACAACCACCAGGTGCGGCCCGCGGAGACACCACACCAGCAACAGCTGCAGGTGCCAGGCACTCCCTCGTGCACCGTGCGGCCAGGGCGGCGCGAGCGCGGGTGCCAGGGCTGCCGAGCGCACGCACGCCGCTGGTGCCGAGTCACGCCTCGACCGTAGGGTAATGTGGCAGTGCAGCAAAACCTCCAGAGCAGCAGGCAGCAGGAGGGGGTGGGGGCAACCCCTGGAGTTCCGTTTGAAGCGCTTTTGCAGGCTCCGGGTCCGGGATCGGGGCGTGCGCAGCGCAGATGGAGCGCGAGCTGGAGGACCAGGCAAACTGCCGCTGAAAATCTGCAATACCGCCACCACCACCACCAGCACCACCACCGCCGCTGCCGCCGCCGCCTGCGTGACGTGCCGCTGCTGGCCCCTTTCTCCGGGCCGACGGGGTGCGAGGGCGGGAGCCAGGGCGGGCAGCAGAGGGAAGGCCGCCACCGAGGGCTGGTGCGGCCTGCAGGGAAGCACCGCGCTGCCCTCGAGTGCGCCAAGGGCCAAACAACAGTGGAGAGGCAAGCCAACGCACGGGCACGCCCCTGCCGCGCTGGGAGCGCGAGAGGGGCGCGCCGCCGGGCCGCATTCGATCGCGGCGGCCATTGAATGCAAAGTGTTCGCATAATGAGGCAGGCGTCCCCCTGCACGTGTGGCCGGCAGGCAAGAGTGCTAGCAGCACGCTGTGCTGCTGTGGGCTGGGGGCGATGGGTGTCTTTGCCGGACGGGTGTTGAAGGGGCCAGTTGGACACACACACACGCACACACATACACACACACACACACATACACACATACACACACACGTTGACTATCAGTGCAGTGCGACAGACCCAGAAGCGCCGTTGTGTCGTGGCGGGGCAGGGGGTGGGCTTGGCGCCCGCACAAGGTGCGGTGCGGCACATGGGGGCAGCATGGGCGCGTCAGCACCCCACGCATGCCTTTGGGGGGCGTTGTAAGCGCAGAACTGCAGGCCTGCGGGGCACGGCAGCAGCAGGGGGCCAGGGAATTCCCGCAGGCGCCCTGCTGCAATTTGGTTTGTTGGGCCCTTTGTCCAACCCGGCGAGTCTGGTCGGTAGGCTGCGCACGCTGCGCCATGCTCGCACACAGCACAAGCACCAGGCGTCACTCTACACCAAAAAAGACGTGCAAGCGGCCGCGGCGACCCCCGCGCCAGCCCGCTGACCGCAGCGTCAGCCAGGAATTGCAGATAGGGCGATGAGGCACACACAAAAGCGATGGGCGAAAGGGGCGAAAAGGGGTTCAAGTTACGTGGTCGAAGTTGGTGGTCGGACGCCACCACTTGCGGCGCAAAGAAGCCGCAACCAGGGGGTATCAAGCTCAGGAGGGGCGAAACGTGCAGCCGACCCGCCCACGCTCACACCCACGAAGCCACGCGCTGCCCTGGCGGCACGCTGCGCTGCCCCGGCAGCGGCGGCAGTGCGCCGCCGCCGCCGTCGCCGCCGTCGCCGCCGGGCGCCGCGAGGCCGTGCCGCAGCGGCAGCACGCGGATCGACGGCTCAGCCCTCCCATGCACCTGTTTCGCCGGCGCGCCCGCCGCGCCTCCCGCCGCCACCTCCCCCCTCTCGCCCTCTGCCGCCTCCGCGACCTCCTCCTCCCCCACCGCCGCCGCCGCCGCCACCGGCAGCGTCTCCAGCCAGGCCAGGAGCTCAACAGCCACCCTCAGCGCCTGGCCGCCGAGCATCGCGTCATGAGTCACCCCCGGCAGCAGGCTCACCCACGCGCCCCAGTGCTCCGCGAACGCCTCGACCTGGAAGGGGCGGATGATCCTGTCCTCGTCGCCGCCGATCGCCAGTATCGGGGGCAGCAGGCCGCTCCCACGGCCCGCGCGACGAACCCCCTCCTCCTCCGCCGCCGCGCCGGCCGCCGCGCCCGCGTCCGGCAAGCCGCTCGCGGTGTCGGCCGCTTCTGCGTCCGAGGGCGACGGCGGCGGCGGAGGCCCCGGCGCCCAGGTACTGATCTCCGAGGTTATGTAGGGCAGCGTGCGGCTGCTGCGCCGCACGGCCTCGTGGTACACCGCCGCCTCATCTGGGGGCAGGCGGTCGGACCACCAGCAGTAGCGCGCCACGTTAGCGTCCCGCAGGTGGGCGCCGGAGAAGACGATGTACATCTGG
>NW_014012989.1:0-2505 GCF_000611645.1 Monoraphidium neglectum
CAGCGCCGTAGACTTGCCGGCAAACATGGGGCCCATCACAACGTGGATGCGCCCCACGCGCGCGTCGGCCCCGCACTCGCCGCCGCCCAGCCCCGCCACCTCTGGCAGCGACCGCACCCACGACAGCGACAGCGGCTCGTCCTCGTAGGCAGGAACCCTCGGGGGCCCGGTGTACGCGTCGGGGCTCGGCGCGGGGGTGGCCAATGCGGCGGCGGCGGCCGCTTTGTGGGGGGTGAGCGCGTGGGGGTGGTGGTGCGGGCCGGCCGCGGTGGCGCCACTCGTTGCGAGCAGCATTGAGGCCTCGTCGGATTCGCTGCTGCCGCGGTCCAAGGCGTCCGCGCCAACGCCGCCACCACGGAGAGCCGCCGGCACGGCGCGAGGGGCAGGCGCCGCGGCAGCCGCAGCCGCGGCGAGCGGGGGCAGCAGGGGACCCGGGGCGACGACGTCGCCGCAGGCGTCGCTGCTGCTGGTGCTCAAGGGGGCGGCCAACACGCACGACTTGAGGAGCGCCGCTGGGGGCATGTGTGGCCGAGCCGTCTCCTCGAGCCCATGCTGCTGTGTTTGCTGGTGCTGCTGCTGCTGCTGGAGGCTCGGCGGCACGCAGCGCGCGAGGTGCAGCACGCGCGCGGCCGCCGGGCGAGCTGCGGCGCAGGCTACCACCGGCGGCTGCGAGAGCACGACCGCCGCTGCGCACAGCTTTGAGGGGGACAGCATCCCTGCAGGTTGCTGGGGCAGCCTCCCCCAAGCTGCCTCAAGTCGTGGCTGCGGCTGTCGCCGGCGCACTTTGAGAATACAGGTGACGCAGGGGGCGTGGTTAAGCTGGCAGCCGCCAATACGTGCTGTGTCACCTGTCGGGCGCCGACCAAGCTGCCGTTCCCCACGGGCGCAGGTATCAACCGCGCGTAGCAGCTCTTATCACTGGGCAGCGAGTGCACCTGCACGGCGTGTCGAGGACGGGGACTTGTGCGGCACGTGCTGGCGGTCGCAGCCGGCACAGACACAGTGTTGCCGCGCCTCCCCCCGCTTCGCACCCTGAGCACAGGTGATGCAGCTTTATATGGAGCTCAAACCAACCTGGTTTCACGGCCGTTGTGCGAGGCAGAACTCGATGGCGCCGAGCGCTGTTGATTATGCTGTGACGCCCGTGTGGCACCGGTTGGTCTATATAGGCTGCGGTGTCTGCAATCGATTATATGTCGTATAAGATGTTCACAAATTCAAAGGCACAATTTTCCCGCGCTGCTGGCCCAAGTGTGTAAAACCAGATCACCTGCAGCTGGCGTTGATCAATGCAAGGCGCGTGCAGTAGACAAGTTGACCTCTGCCGAAATCTGCAGGTAGACATCTAAAAATGACTTTGTTGTTGCACGATACCGGTACCGTAAAAGCAAGTTCCCAGCTACCATGTAGACTGGTCAACGGCGCTCTGGTGGACAGCACTGACCGTGCTGTCAGTTCTAGAGCGCTCTGTTCGTGCTGCCCAAGCCACTGTGGATGTTTTGATGTGCCAATTTCTTGCTCTCGCCGATCTGGTCAGTGCTGCCGCTTAACCCCCTTCATGCCTGACGTGCCCGCCACGCGCCTCAGTGTCTCAAGTCCCTCCTGGCACTGCACACACACTGGCGGCCAGACGCTGCTGCCTCACAGTTAGGTGATTGGGCACATAAGTGTTGCTTATGGGGCGACTGCTAGCAAAACAAACGTACGTGCAGGTGTGGTCCATGCTGTGAACTTGTTAAGCTTGCAACAGCATGGTGCCGGCAATTGGTGATTTGGATGATTGGACGCGGGTTCCAGCTGCATCATCGATCTGGGTGGAGGATTGTGACTCGTTCTTTGTATAGTGGCTCCCGCAGCTGCACTAGAGCACAGGTTACCGCTTTTCGCCGCTTGGTGCTGAGTTTTGCTGCCTGACACCCAACAGCCCACATACTGTGTGCAGCCGTGGCATTGCGCACCACTGGCTTTTGGTGGGCAGGAAGGGTGGGTGAGATGGAGTTACCTTGGCGCAGTCACAGCTCACAGTGGCCCGCGCATCACAGGTTCAGCAGCGCAACCCCTGATGGGCGCAGCACCTCTGCGCCGGACGCCTAATTGTGCCTGCGGAATCGCTTCGGTGTTGAGCCCCAGGACCCCTCGTCCCGCATCCGCCGCAGCCGCAGAGCCTCGTTGTCAGACGAGGCCCGCAGCTGCCGCAGGCGCTCCCACTCCTGTGCCAGTGCCGCCCGCAGGTGCGCCTCCTCCGCGCTGACCCTGGCCCTGGCCTGGCCCCGCAGCCGCTCCTCCTCCAGGCGCGCGCTCTCTCCAAGGTCGCGGCCCAGCCGCGCCGTGTGCTTGTTCATCACATCGTGCACCAGCGCCACGAGGGCCCGCTCGCGCGCCTCCGCTGCAGCTGCCGCTGCTGTTGCCCGCTGCAGCCGCTGAGCCTGAGCAGCAGCCTCGCGCTCAGCCTCGGCGTGCTCGGCCTCAAAGCGCGCCCTGCTGGCGTCCAGGCGCCTCATCTCC
>NW_014012989.1:2837-7639 GCF_000611645.1 Monoraphidium neglectum
TTATCATCACCGCCACTGTGTTCTCGTTGGCGGCCGCGAGGTGCAGCGGCTGCAGCCCGTAATCGTCCTGCGCACCCACGTCGGCGCCGCGGCTCAGGAGCGCCTGCAGCAGGTCGTAATTCTCCGACACGGCCGCAAAGTGGAGCGCCGTGCGGCCGCCGCGCGTGGCCGCCTCCAGGGAGGCGCCGCGGTCCAGCAGCATGACGGCCGTGTCGGCGTGTGCCTTGGCTGCAACGGCGTGGTGGAGCGCCTGCAGGCCCTCCGCATCGACAGCATCGATCAGGGCGCCGGCGTCCAGAAGGACCTGGGCGCTGGCCTCGCCGCCCGCCGCCGCCGCCATGTGAAGCGGCACCCTCCCATCGGCGGCGGCCGCGTTGGCGTCGGCGCCGCGCTGCAGCAGGTGGAGCAGCGCCTCGCTGTTGGCACCCGCGGCTGCAAAGTGGGCGGCGGTCCAGCCGCGCGTGTCGGTGGCGTTAGGCGCCGCTCCGGCATCGAGAAGCGCATGCAGAACCCCCATCAGCCCCTTTTCTGCTGCCAGGTGCAGGGCGGTCGTGCCATTTTCCGTCGCCGCGTCCGCCTGCGCGCCTCGCGCAAGCAGCCGGGAGAGGATTGCCTTGGCACCGCAAGATGCGGCCTCATGGATCGCCTGCCGGCCAGAGGCGTCTGCAGCCGACGCGTCGGCGCCGCTGTTGAGGAGCACGTTGGCTGCATCAAGGTGCTTGTGCATGGTAGCCAGCTGCAAGGGACGGATGCCGGATGCTGCTGTTGCTGCAGGTGCGGCGGCATTGGCAGGATTTGCGGCGCCAGCGCCGGTGGCGGCTGCAGACACAGAGGCGGCGTTGGGGTCAGCCCCGCGGCTGATAAGCACGCGCAAGGCGTCTGGCCTCCCACGGTAAGCGGCGTGGTGGACTGCCTGCCAGCCGCGCGCATCGGCTGCATCAATTGATGCGCCGCGGTCCAGCAGGGCGGCGACCATGGGGGCACACCCCGACTGAGATCGCGTCACATCCACCAGGGCGCGCTGCCCGTTGGGACCCTTGGCGTCGATCGGCACCCCTGCGTCCAGCAGCAGCTGCACCAGGGCAACGTTGCCAGAGGCCGCCGCGAAGCACATCGCGCTGCCGGCGGCAGGGTCATCAGGCGTAAAGCGCGCACCGCGCTGCAGTAGGAGGCGCAACAGGCCAGCGTTGTTTGCTGCAAGCGGCAGCGCCAGCTTCCCGCAGGCGCCGGCGGCCGATGCCCCATGCTTTAGCAGCAATTGCATGATTGCCACATGGCCTTTGGAGGCCGCGAGCTGCAGCGGCTGCTGGCCAAAACGGTTGGCTGCACTGGCGGATGCGCCCCACGCCAGCAGGGTGCGCGCCACATCGGTGTGGCCCCGTTCAGCTGCATAATGAAGGGCGCTGTAGCCGCTGGACGTGCATGCGTTGATGTCCGCACCGCGATTGATCAAGACTTTGGCAGCCGCAGCCTGCCCGTGCGCGGCCGCCAAGTGCAGGGCTGAGGGCGGCAGCGCGCAGTTGAGCGGGGCGTCCCCGCCCATGGGAACGCCGAGCGCCTGAACATCCAGCATGCGTGACAGCCCGTCCACATCTCCGGACATGATTAATTCTTCTAGTTTATTGTCGAGCTCGGGCTCAGGGCGCTGCTTCGGGGTTTGATCCATTTGAAGTGACAGGCGGGCCGCTTTCTGACGACAGTGCGACCTTCAAAGTTATGCTTGGGGCATGAAATCACGTGGCTTGATCGCAGGCATGGCCCAAGTCCTAACATGCAAGCATCGTGAAGGCCAGCAGGTGGTCAAGCATGGCCCATGAATATGAGTCTACACGGGCGCTGCAGCATGTGGGCTTGTGGCGGTTGATCAGGCCTGCAGCTTGATCGGCATGTGGCAAATATTTGTTGGGGCGCATGCCCTTTCCCATGCACATGCGCATGCCCATACGGCATCGGTCTTCCAGAGGCAGATGCCACCCCAGCAGCTCGAGCTGTTACAAAAATCACACCCCTGTTCCAGACCCCGGCATGCAAGCCGAAAGCCAAGGAAGTCGTGAGTAGACGCCTGCTCTGCAGGGTCTTGCAAGCAGGCCTGCCTCCTTGGGTTTGCCGGCATGTGGTGTTGGCAAGGGCACAGCAGCAAAGCCATCATCTCACAATACAGTTGAAGCAAGCGGCCACCCTTGACATGCAGGTTAGGCAGCTCCATCAATTGTAAGCCAGAATCACAGCTGCAGCGCCCCGGGATGCAACACGAGACGCAGGTCGCCCCATCCCCGCCCACCTTAAGCAGTGACTCAAGGTCGGCACATTGTCAAAAGCAGCGACTGCAGTAGCTGCTGTACGGCCACGTCCAGCGGCGCGGCCCGCAGCTACACTGAGTGCGGCAGCTGCCGCCTGCAGGCACACAGCGTTGATTGCGGCAAGGTCGCTGGAAGTGGCGCGGACGCCCAGCGCGCTGGCTCTGATGAGAGTTGACGAGCTGTCTGGCGATGCTGCTTCGATGTGCACACACCCTTCGTCGCCTCTGTGTGGCCGCCGCTACCGAGCCCACCATCACCGGCGCTGGCTGCGGCCTGACTGCCAGCGCTCTCCACCGCTGGCAACGCTCCTGCTGGATTAAGATTAGGATTGTTACACGATCCCGCGGTCGCCCACTCCTGGAGCCATGCAGGCTCATGGGATGTAGCATTGTAGCATCATCGTTGTGTGACTGGGACTCAAGTGGCCAGCGTTCGCCGTTCACAGCAGGTGCGCACAAAGGTCCCACAAGTTTGCAAGTCTGCGCTACACAAACGGGCGTGCATGCGGGCATGTGCAGGCAGGTTCACAAACAAGGGTGCAAAACGCGGCATCGCATGTTTGAGCTTGGCGGCTGTCCGCCCTCGGCGCCAACGCGCATGCCTAGAGCTTGGGCGCCGGCGCGCCGTCGTCCTGCTGGCGCTGCACCATTCCCCCTTGCCCATCTCCACGTCAGCTTACATGCACAGCAGGCGCCAAGGACATGACACGGAGGCAGCACCAGCGTACGAGCCCCTTTGAGTTGCCCTGACAAGGGCCCAGTGCCATAAGAACCTGCAGGGTTTTGATGAGAATGTGAAATGGAGGTATTGAAGGGATTGCATGGAGGCATGTGGACCGGGTGGGCACTGTCTGGTAGGGACTGGCAGCGCCCTTGTGCTAGGTCTGCTTGTGCTCTTAAACCCGCGTGTACGTGCGCGAACAAACCCAGCTGCCGCTATGGCCAGTACTTTTGGAAATGACAAGCTCAGCGCAAAGTTGTTCAGCTGCTGCTGGCAGCTCACATTGCACAACCACACAACTCTAGATTGTGGTCATCATTATTGCCATCAAATCTCCAGTTGCCAGTTGGCATCAGCGCCACATGGCCGCTGCCCTCGATCAAACGGTCTCTACTCCCTTCATCTCCAGGGCAACTGCAGACCTGGTTTGTTGCCTTGAGTGGCGCAGCAAGTTTCCTGTATTTGCACACAGGAAACTTGCACCGATGTAATTGACTTATCGAGTGATTTGGGTGCAGTGGCTTGGCCGGATGCTCTGTGAAGTCTGCAAGCACAGAACAGCAATAGACGAAAGCGCAATACCTGCATAATTGAGTTCCCTGTTGCCGTAATCGCTGCCCAGGAACGCGCTTCCAGCTTCGCACACTTTGCTCACACAAGCAATGTTATGATATCAAGGTAGAAAGTTTGGCCATTGTACGTGTTTGTGTCCCAAGTCCAGACTACCGATTGACAGCTGCAATGTGCTGTTGCCATTCTAGAATTTGCCAGACATGCGAGCGCACACCAGCAGCAGCAGCAGCAGCAGCAGCAGCAGCAGCAGCAGCAGCAGCAGCAGCAGCAGCAGCAGCAGCAGCAGCAGCAGCAGCAGCAGCAGCAGCAGCAGCAGCAGCAGCACATACTTCATACACGAGGACCAGCAAAGACACCACGCACCTGGATTGTCAACAACACGACACTCCTGTTGCAGCCGTGCTTTGGCACCACTCAAATGGAAGCACTTTAAGCTGACCGTTGATTTGATCCTTATCGGCCACAAGTGTGAAGATTGCAAGAGCATGGTGCTGGCAGTCAGCGGTTTGTTTGCTGTTTCTGGCTGGATTATCTTTGTGAAAGATTGCTGTTCATACTTTCTAGCGGCTCTTGCAGCTGCACCAGAGCTGAGTGCACTCGCCGCTCGTTGCTGACGTGCGCTGCCTGGAACCAAACAGCCCACATAAGCAGCCGTGGCATTGCGCGCCGCTGGCTTTGGGCGCGCCTCAAGGTCTGTTGACAAGAGTTACCAAGGCGCAGTCACAGCTCACAGTTGCCCCCACATCCCAGAAACAGCACCATGCCCCCCTGGAGCGCAACTCCGCGCCAAGCGCCTAGTCGCCCCTGCGCAGTCGCTTCCTTGCTGGGCCCCGTGAGCCCTCGTCCTGCACCCGCCGCAGCCGCTCCGCCTCGTCGTCAGCCAGGTCCCGCAGCCGCTGCAGGCGCTTGCGCTGATTCTCCAGCTGCGCCAGCAGGCGCCTCTCCTCCGTGTCGACCCTGGCCTTGGCCTGGCCCAGCAGCCGCTCCTCCTCCAGGCGCGCGCTCTCCGCAAGCTCACGGCCCAGCCGCGCCGCCTGCTTGTTGACCACGTCCTGCACGAGCGCCACGAGGACCCGCTCACGCGTCTCTGCCTCGTCGGCTGCTGCTGTTGCCCGCTGCAGCCGCTGAGCCTGAGCAGCAGCCTCGCGCTCGGCCTCGGCGCGCTCGGCCTCAAAGCGCGCCCTGCTGGCGTCCAGGCGCCTCATCTCT
>NW_014012989.1:8517-23680 GCF_000611645.1 Monoraphidium neglectum
TCATCATCACCGCCTCACTGTCTCCGCAGGCGGCTGCAAGGTGCAGCGGCTGCAGCCCACGCGCGTCCTGCGCACCCACGTCGGCCCCGCGGTTCAGGAGCATCTCCAGCAGCTCATAATCCTCCACCACAGCCGCCAAATGTAGCGCCGTGCGGCCGTCGCGCGTGGCTGCCTGCAGGGGGGCGCCGCGGTCCAGCAGCATGACGACTGTGTTGCTGTTTTCCTCAAAGTCCTCAGCTGCAAGGGCGTGGTGGAGCGCCTGCAGGCCCTCCCTGTCAGCGGCGTCGATTGGGGCGCCGGCGTCCAGCAGGACCTGGAGGCTCAAATTGCTGCCCGCCTCCGCCGCCATGTGAAGCGGGACCCTCCCATCAGCCGCGGCGGCGTTGACATCGGCGCCGCGCTGCAGCAGGACGTGCAGCGCCTCATGGCATCTGGACGAGGCTGCAAAGTGGGCAGCAGTCCAGCCGCGCTTGTCGGCGGCGTTTGGGGACGCTCCAGCGTCGAGAAGCGCATGCATCATTTCCGTCAGCCACTCGTCTGCTGCCAGGTGCAGGGCAGTGGTGCCATCCGCCATCGCAGCGTCCGCCTGCGCGCCTCGCGCGAGCAGCAAGGACAGCACTGCCTTGGCACCGCAGGATGCTGCCTCGTGGATCGCCTGCTGGCCGGAGGCATCTGCGGCCGATGCATCCGCGCCGCCGTCGAGGAGCGCGCTGGCCGCATCCAGTTGCGCCTTCATGGCAGCCAGCTGCAAGGGGCGGAGGCCGGCTGCTGCTGCTGCAGGTGCAAAGAGTTTATCATCGGCGGGATTTAGGGCGGTGCTGGCTTCAATCACAGTGGCGGCGTTGGGGTCGGCCCCACGGCTGAGCAGCACGCGCAAAGCGTCTGACCGCCCGTGGGCAGCTGCGTGGTGGACCGCCTGCCAGCTGCGCGCGTCCGTTGCATTGATGGATGCGCCGCGGTCCAGCAGGGCGGCGACCATGGGGGCACACCCCGAATCGGATCGCATCGCCTCCACCAGGGCGCGCTGCCCGTTGGGACCCTTGGCGTCGATCGGCACCCCTGCGTCCAGCAGCAGCTGCACCAGGGCAACGTTGCCAGAGGCCGCCGCGAAGCACATCGCGCTGCCGGCGGCAGGGTCATTGGGCGCAAAGCACGCGCCACGCTGCAGCAGGAGGCGCAAAAGGCCAGCGTTGTTTGCTGCAAGCGGCAGCGCCAGCTTTCCGCAGGCGCCGGCGGCCGGTGCCCCGTGCTCCAGTAGCAACTGCATGACTGCCACATGGCCTTTGGAGGCTGCCAGCTGCAGCGGCTGTTGGCCAGGGCGGTCTGTGCTGGCGCATGCGCCCCATTCCAGCAGGGTGCGCGCCACATCGGCATGGCCCCCTTGCGCCGCGTGATGGAGAGCAGTGTAGCCGGTGGACGTGCATGCGTTGATGTCTGCGCCGCGATGGATCAACAGCATAACAGCCGCAGCCTGCCCGTGCGCGGCTGCCAAGTGCAGGGCTGCGGGCGGCACTGCACAGCTGCTGATTGGGGCATCCTTGCCCGCTGAAACGGCTAGCGCCTGGACATCCAGCAGGCGTCGCAACCCCTCCAAGTTCCCGGACACGATCAAGTCTTCTAGTTGATTGTCGAGCTCGGGCTCAGGGCGCTGCGTCGAGTCTCGAACCATTTGAAGCGACAGGCGGGCAAATTTCTGAGTCGCAAAGTCCTTTCCTGTTTATTAGAAGGGGCATGCTTTCACGAAGTATACGATACGTGCATGGCCAAAGTACAAGCATGCAAGTACCATGAAGGCCAGCAGGTGGTCAAGCGTGGCCATGATGAGTCACACTGGTGCTGCAGCACCTAGGCTGGTAGCGGTCCATCAGGCCGGCTCGATTCACATGAAGTGGGCATGCCTTTGCCCATGCACATGCGCTTGCTCACACAGCATCGGTCGTTCAGAGGCAGTTGGCACCTCCACAGCTGCTGCAATAACCGCACCCCTGTCCGAAACCCTGTGGTGCAAGCTGACTGTCAAGGGGTTCATGGGCAGGCCTGCTCTGAAGGGATTTCGAGAATCCCTGCTTCCTTACGCTGGCACATCTGTGGTGTTGGGGGCCTTCCAAAACCACCATGGCGTGCAGTTGTCTCCCACACTTTCATCATCACACAACAACACACGAGTCAATATGCCATTGCCGCTGTGTCCAGGGTGTTATGACAACCATATGGAAAGCAAAGTCTGACCCCAGGCTACAGCCTGTCACGGGCCCCTCAGTATTGCCGAGGTGTTTGCCTTGCCAGCTAGCCCTGCGCGGTCCGACGCCCGCATGGGGCGCCATGGCACCTGAAAATGCCGCACGGCCCAGCCCCTCAGCAAAAGGTGTCTCCAGCTTTGCCTACCTGTTCCGCCACCTCCGTCTGCCCCGTCCTGCCACCCCTTCAACTCGAAAGGGTTGAAGCCCACTAGCACTTGCTGATCATCGCAGTGCTGCTGCTGCTGCTGCCGCTGCTGCTGCTGCTGCCGCTGCTGCTGCTGCTGCCGCTGCTGCTGCTGCTGCTTCTGCTGCCGCTGATGACCCCGTGCCACACCGGCACCTCCGAGCCCGTTAAACACGACATGTGTTGGGTGGATCTGGGGTCTGGAGCAGCCTGCCAGGTGGCAAAGCACAAACATTGGCTGTCTCAAATCATTCGAGGAAGGCAAAGCCGCACTTGGGGATAAGCGGCTGGTCAAGCGCGCAGTAGGGACAGCATGTCTCGTGCACACAACAAAAGCGAATTGCCGCGCTCGGCGCAGGCAGCTCCACGCATTCTCAGCCGGACTGACAGCTGCAGCGCCTGATGATGAGGCGCGAGAATCACAACGTCTCATGGCAACGTCTCACTTGCGCTCGTCTCCTGACGTCATAAATGCTCGTCTCCTGACATCATAAACTTTGCTGCATTAAAACACGTCAACTGCAAAGGATTGTGCCTATGCCAGCAGCTGTCGGCTGCACATCACACAGCCTTCTGTCAACTTGCCCACATGAGCAGCCGTACTGACTGGTACAAATCAGTCCTTTTGGAACAGAACGCCCCATGTCTGGCTAAGAGTCAAACCATGCGGACCAACCAGCATTGACAGCTCGTGGGGCTTACAACGTGCAGGGGAACCACGCTTATGAGACCACAGGCTGGATCAAGTTTTGATAATGAAATGGTGGCCGTGCACATCCAACCCCCTTGCCGCGCAGCCGACAAAGGGGCGTGCGTGCAAAGGGAAAGCGGGCCATGCAAGCGGCGCAGGCCGCTGCTCAAACAGGCGAGCCCTCCCCTTTAGGGACCTCTCACTCAGTACTCCTCGCCCTCGTCCTCGCCCTGGCCCTCAGCGCTCTCAGCGCCCACCTCCTCGTAGTCCTTCTCCAGTGCCGCCAGGTCCTCGCGAGCCTCGCTGAACTCGCCCTCCTCCATGCCCTCCCCGACGTACCAGTGCACAAACGCGCGCTTGGCGTACATCAGGTCAAACTTGTGGTCCAGGCGCGAGAAGACCTCGGCGACGGCGGTGGAGTTGGAGATCATGCACACCGCGCGCTGCACCTTGGCCAGGTCGCCGCCGGGCACGACGGTCGGGGGCTGGTAGTTGATGCCGCACTTGAAGCCAGTGGGGCACCAGTCCACAAACTGAATGTTTGAAAGTCATCGGAAGGATAAGAGCAAAAGGTGAGGAGAAAAGGGGTTTGCCTAAATGTGTGGAATGCGTGCAGGCCAAATCAACAGAGCGGCCCTACAACCACATGCAGCCATACAGAGGTGAATAGCAGTGCGCGGCCCGAACCTGCAATGTTGGCTGCCCCCCCCCCCACCTGGATGGTCCTCTTGGTCTTGATGGTGGCCACCGAGGCGTTGACGTCCTTGGGCACCACGTCACCGCGGTACATCAGGCAGCACGCCATGTACTTGCCTGGGGGATTGCGGATGCATGATTGTGCCGGGCAAGAGGGCGAACGGTTGAGTGCTGAGCAGCTCATGGGGTGTGTCCGCACAAACACAAGCCCAAAACTGTTTTGCACCGCCTATTTGCGTCAAGCTGCAATGCACACCCCAAACGGCGGACCCGGGGCAGCACAATATGTACAGTACCCCTGCCATGCACGCTGCTGCTGCAGACCGCTCACCGTGGCGGGGGTCGCACTTGGCCATCATGCTGGCGGGCTCAAATGCGCTGTTGGTGATCTCGGCCACCGACAGCTGCTCGTGGTAGGCCTTCTCGGCACTGATCACGGGCGCGTAGGAGCTGAGCATGAAGTGGATGCGGGGGTAGGGCACCAGGTTGGTCTGGAACTCGGTGATGTCCACGTTGAGGGCGCCGTCAAAGCGCAGGGACGCGGTCAGGGAGGAGATGACCTGGGCGACCAGCCTGCAGGGGAGGAAGGGGGGGGCAACCAGGGAGGTGCAGGAGGCGTCACGCTGGCATATAGAGCAGCACAAACGATGCTGCAGGACCAAACAGGATGGATGCAGGAGTATGAACATAATTTTTTGTCGGGCTCCGAATTCGCTGCTGTTCAAGCAGCCGGCTGCTTGCAACGACCAGACTGCAAGACCCCTTCCCCACACCCCCAATAGCAGGTCCCTGCCCTCCCGTTGCAACCGCAACTGCTCTCGCGCTGCGCACCTGTTGAGGTTGGTATAGGTGGGGCGCTCGATGTCGAGGGAACGGCGGCAGATGTCGTACACGGCCTCGTTGTCGAGCATCACGGCCACGTCGGTGTGCTCCAGCAGGGAGTGGGTGGACAGCACCGAGTTGTAGGGCTCCACCACGGCGGTGGACACCTGGGGGGAGGGGTAGACCGTGAAGCCCAGCTTGGACTTCTTGCCGTAGTCCACCGACAGGCGCTCCAGCAGGAGGGAGCCCAGGCCCGAGCCGGTGCCGCCGCCGACGGCGTTGAAGACCAGGAAGCCCTGCAGGCCGGTGCAGTTGTCGGCCAGCTTGCGGATGCGGTCCAGGGCAAGGTCCACGATCTCCTTGCCGACTAGTGAGTGCGGTTGAGGGGGTGTGAGGGTTGTTTGGAGGCAGGTTGGTACAAGGGAAAGAAAGGAAGGTATGCGGCCGGTGGGGATGGGTGTGCTGCACCATGCGCTCGGCATGCTCGCCATGGGGGCTCGTCATGCGCCCATGCATGCGCTTATACGAACTGGCAGATGCACATGCTGGCACAAAGGCCCTCATTCACTGTTGCCAGGACCCATGCTGCACCCATCAGCACCCCACCGAGTTGCGCATGGCCTAGTTGCCAAATCCCGTCTTTAGAGAGACGCAATGCTGGACTCACTGGTGTAGTGGCCGCGGGCAAAGTTGTTGGCGGCGTCCTCCTTGCCGGAGATCAGCTGCTCGGGGTGGAACAGCTGCCTGTAGGTGCCGGTGCGGACCTCGTCCACCACGGTGGGCTCGAGGTCGAGGAAGATGCAGCGGGGCACGTGCTTGCCGGCGCCGGTCTCGGAGAAGAAGGTGTTGAAGGCGTCGTCACCGCCGCCGATCGTCTTGTCGCTAGGCATCTGACGGTTGAAACGTTGGCAGGGGTCCGATAGGGTGAGGCGGCTTGGCTGTTGGCGCTTGGCGCCCAAGGCAGTCCGGATGCAACACAACTCGAACCCCGGGCCTCAATCGCCCCTCCACCACCGATCCATGCTGCATCACGCACCTGCCCATCGGGCTGGATGCCATGCTCAAGGCAGTAGAGCTCCCAGCACGCATTTCCGACCTGCAGCAGGGCAAGGAGGAGACAAAGTCAGCGGGGGTACGGCTGTTAGGCCAGTGGCGCACCCCACCCCGCCGCCGTTGCGCCGCCGCGTCCCCTCTGCACGCACACACGCACACACACCTGAATCCCGGCCTGGCCGATGTGGATAGAGATGACCTCGCGCATGGTTGCTGCCTCTTTGTCTGTTTGTCAAGAGTCGATGTGAGAGCACGATCGGGCGCAAAAAGGAACAGGGACCTGTATATAATGGTACAGAGACCTGTGGAATAGCGCGATAAACGCAGGGTGCGGGCTTTTGGTGGAAAGTTGCCCTTCGCGCCCTCTCAGATCCGCTTGTCTGCCTGGCCTCGATCGTGCTCCTCGATGCGCGAAGAAGGCATTTGTTTTGAGGTGGATTTGTTCAGCGCGCGTGTGGGGTCCCAGGGTCACGTGCCTGTGAGAGCTGGCGGTCGCAATGTTTGAGCGCGCTCTCCGGAAGCCCCGCGGTACCTCTCAAGGGTCGATTTGAAAGGCGTGCATTGCTGATATATGCACTACATTGATCCGGGGCTTGTGTGTCATGCCAGGGGGCAAGACGCGCTGCGGCGATGATGCACTGCTGGCGCTTCGTCCTGCGGCGCCGCTGCAGGCATCGCACACAGTGCACGTCACCTGCCGGGCTCTTGATGCAGCTCACCTGATGTCCATGACTTTCAATGAGCCGCACGTGCATCATAGTCGTGAAGCCCGTACGGGTTTGTTGGGGCGCACCTCCTCGGCCATTGCTGAAGTTACGAGCAGGAGTCTGCACAGTGCATGCGGTCGTGTGTCACCCATGTCGGCCTTCCTCCGAAAGGCGCCCGGATCGCTGGTGCCTGCACAGTCCGTATCTCCTGTTCCCTTGTCACCAGCAATGCCTAGCATGGGCGCGGCCCCATTTGAAACAAAGGAGCCCAAATCCATGGACTTGACCCATGCGTCTACAAGGGGGGTGTTACAGGCAAGCTGCGGCATGCAAGGGGACTGACACTGTGGTGTACACAGGGTGTGACAAATACAGACAACCCAAAGCCGCGCGGCCGCAAAGGTTTTGCATGGGTCGCAGTCAAGCAAGCTATGGGGCTGCCCTTACCAGGCTGGTAAGGGCCGCATGAGAGGGGCTGCTGAGGGAGGCTGCAATGAATGCAACACACCAAGGGCAGGAGATGCAGCGATCAGAGCGCATGGCAACCCACTGTGGTGCAAACGTGTGTTATGATGGTAGGGGCATGTGTGTGCCAACTGCACCAAAACAAAAGCACCACCCGCGGACCTTCAGCCTCATGCCCGTCAACTCAGGAGGCAGGAGGGCGTGAGTAAATGTCATGAAAACAACCAAACAAGAAATTCCAGCCCCAGCAGGTACTAGGCAGTCCGAATATCACAAAAAGCCAGCAAACAAGGTATTGGCTCCTGCTCATTACGGTTACCTGTTGGCCACCATGCTTTCTGCATTCTGGACAAAGTCGTCTCCGCTCCAGTCCGCATCATTCGCCAGGCCCACCTACAGGAGCGCACAAGCACGATGGCCACACAGACTGACTTCAGGCAGTCCAGGCTATGCATGCTTGCAGGCCTCCAAGACTGCTGTCTATGACAGTCGCAGTGAGTCAGCCTCGAGGGGAAGAGGGAGATGCGCTGCGGCGCCAGCCATCCTTCCAAACAAGATGGGCCCAGGCAACGTGTCACGTCCTGCTGGTAAACGCGCCTTGGCGCGCCCCCCGGCTCCGTAACACCGGCTACTGATTCAGGCATACGAGCACGAGCGCAATTACATACAGACGCATACACCCACTCCCACATGCATCCACACACATGCGGAAGCACATCATACCTTGGCCTTCTTGGCCTGCACCGCGGCCTTCTGCTTGGCCACCAGGTCGGTGTGAGTCGTGAAGTAGGGCAGGCTGGCGCCCTTGAACTCCGCGATGGAGCTGAACCCATGCTTGGTCATGAACGCCTGGGGGTGTGGGGAGGGGGGATGACACCAGGTCAGGGTAATAGACACTGGGCAGGGCCGCCATCTGGTTGGCAGGCTATGAGCTGGAGACACACACCACACACCCACACGGACAACGCCCACACATGATGGCAATCCCCGGAACAGCAGGTCCCATCTCACCTGCAACCCGCCGCAGTAGTTCTTGACCACAGGATAGCCGTGGATCATCACGCCAGTGCACACCTGGATTGTGGGTGAGGGCGGCAGGGGTAGAATGAGGTACCAGCTGTAATGGGGTTGCCTGAAACCCTGGCGATGGTGAGCAGGCCCGAGCCTGCTGAGCACTTCCTGGCCGAGGCAAATCCCACAGTCTGGGTTGTCTGCTGTCCTGCTTCTCCCCATACGCACGCTGTGTGACTCATCCACAACCTGGCTGACCCCGCCATGTACACCCCAGGTGCAAGAGGGGTGACCTGACCCGACAGACTACCTCACCCATGCGCCCTCCAGCAGGCGCCCGCACCTGCACCGTGTCGCTGCCCAGCAGGATGAACTCTGCCGCGTCCGCGCCGCTGTCAACGCCACCGATGCCGCTGAGAGATGCCCCGTTGGCGCAGTAGCCGCCCGCCTCCATCATGCGGCTGATGTTCATCACCTTGAGAAAGGGGGATACAACCAGGGAATTGGCGCGTTGGTGGGGTAAACCCAGGGAGATCCCAGGGGCTGTCATGGGTGTGCTTGCGCCGGAACGTCGTCTTATTGCAATCTGACCGTTAATCGCCAGCCAGGCGCACCTGCCTACCATTCAAGACACGCCTGGAGGACCCGTGCAAACGCGTGCGCTGGCGCCCTCACCTTTGCGAGGGCTATGGGCTTGACGGCCTTGTAGCTGTAGCCCCCCGGGGTGGTGTAGCCCTCAACAGCAGGCTCTGGTGGGGAGGCATGGGGTGCACTGGTTGGGGTGAGGGCCCACTGCTGGCAGGCTCCAGCCACGCAGATGTCATTTTGCCAACAACCTGCTGTGCTCACGCCCTGCCAACTGTCCAAAATCGACTCGTACCCTCCTGCCCCCCCCCCTGTGGATGTCCTACCAGGCCTGAGCGTATCCAGGTTGATGCCCATCACAGACTGGATGGTGTTGATGGCCGCGACACCCTCGCAGCCTGCAGGGTAAAGGGGCGGAGGGGGTAGGCTGGATGCCAAAATCACCCGCCCACTTTGGGGAGAACACCAGGACGCAACAAGGGCGTGCTTGCCTGTCCCTCCTGCACATACAACGGAGGCATTAATCAATTCCTTGATTACTAAAAAGTTCATTCAACTGAGGAGCTTGTGGATTTTGCAGCTAGCTTCTCTCGGAGGAAAGCTCAGGTAGCAAGTCCTCTGCCAAAGTAAACCCTTGCTGCATGTTTGTGCAACACGCACGATCCCTCCCCACACGGAACCCCTGAGCGCCGCCTTTACCCCTGAGGCCCCTCCCCGCCCAACACACACACAACAGCTGCCGCGTCAGCCGAAACCCTACCTGCGTCCAAGGCGGCCTTGGCGGGCACGGTGATGTCAGTGATGTTGGGCGTCATCTTTGCCCACACGGGCTTAGTGGCCACACCGTTGACCCACGTGCACACCTGGGACAATTGGTGGCAGCTAGGTGGGTTTGGAAAGGAAGCCGCCAGGAGGTTGAGAGGTGCAATGACACTCAATCTGAGAGGAGCAGGGACCCTCGGTCGCTGGTGCACGCAGGAGTCCAGGTGACGCGTACCCTGGTGGCATCCCTCCCCGTCCCACCTCTGACAGCAGGTCGGGGTCCTGGCCCACAGCCATGCCCATGCGGCGCTCAGGCATGCCTATGAGGGGACAGAGGGGAGCCGGCATGGAGCAGGGCTAGCATGCGAGATAGCCAAATGAGGCCAATGTACATGGCTGACTGGTCGGCTGGCAGGTGGATGCCGGGTGCTTTGTTGCAAAGCTGAGTTCAGACAACCTGGAAGGCAGAACAGCTCTCGCCACACGAGGCAGCTGCCTCCTGCCACCTGTTCCGTCCCACAACGTGCGCGCAACCGCCCTGTCGGCAGGTAAGCTCCCAGCCACAGCCGTGTTTCTGAAGCGTTGCCCCATGCTGTCCACCCCGTAAAGGGCCTGCCCAACCATACCCCCGCACACCCATACTCACCGTGGGGGCAGCTGAAGTTGATCTCGAAGGCGTCCACCCCCACCTCCTCACAGCGCCCCACAATCTCTTCCCACGCACCCCTAGGCCCAATCAAGGGGCGAGGAGGGAGAGGGGGCAGCAGCAGGAGCCAGGACGAGGGGGTCAGCAGAGCAACCGGCCCCTGGCATCGGCCATAGGCAAGCCTCCTAGAGTAGACTGCAACTGGCACCGCCGTTGCAGAGCGCATTCATTTTGTTTTGTTGCGTTCCCAGCCGCGGCTCTCCGGCTGTGCGTGGCACCACTCCCCTCTGCCCATAAAGCTGGCCAGTCCCCCGCTGCGCCCCCCTGCCTGCAGCTGGCCCCCTCCCAACCATTTAAGTGTGAGCCGTGCGCCGCACCCACCTGCTAATCTCCTCCATGATGGAGGCTATGAGCACCCTGCCAGGGTACTCCTCCTTGAGGCGCTTCATCTCAGCCACCATCGTCTCAAACGGCCTGGGATGGGCAGGGTGAGGGTGAGGTGCGCTTGGCTCACATAACTAGGTGGGGCGAGGCGTTCGATGCGTTTAGAGACACAGCGTGCTGGATGTGCGCCATCACGCTCTTGCAGCCTCCCTGAACTAGGTCGCGTATGTTGTGTTCCTACTATGCTTGTGCTATTTGTCCGACACCAAGCCCCATAAGGAAGTCAAACACCCAATAAACCACGCCCAGCCCCCCCCTCCCACCTGTCGCTGATGAGCTCGATGTTCTCCCAGCCAAACACGGACCCATTGCTGTCGCGCAGCTTGGCGTAGCGGGGGGTCACGTTGATGACCTGGCATACGGAGTTGCACAATGCGCACATGGTATGGGGGTTGCGGGGAGACGCGTGAGTGTGGGGGGTTAGCTGGTGCTGCCGACAATGTCTCGGCGGCGATGAGCCAAACGAACGAAGGCAGCGCAAGCGAAGGGGTCCCAGAGGCAGCGGCAAGCCGCAAAAGCTTGCAGGACAGTAAAAATTACCCCTCAATCCAGCGGGTTGTCAGAGACCAGGCTCAAACAACATGATCCGATCACCAACACCAAGATAACACACCCAAACCCGCAGGGCGCCCTGCTTCAACCCCCCCCCCCAACACTCACACACCTTTTTGGCCTCCAGCGAGAGTGTCTTGACAATGACGCCGCCCCACCCCTCATCAAACGCCTTCTTCATCACCTATGAAGACGAGGAGCAGGACGGCACGCGGCGCAGCTGTCAAGGAATCCTGATCAACACGACGGACGCGAGGGGCACGGGCCCCCACCAGCCTGGCGTCCCCAGGCCGCGAGCCGGGCCTCGAGCCAACCGCAGTGCAGACGAAAGTGCGCCGCCAGCACTCGCCCTTGGGGGCAGCGGAGCCGGGCCCGAGCCCGCTGGCCCAACAGCCCCAGCCCTAACAGCACGCCCCCACCCGCAGGCCTGCCTGGTAGTTGGTGCCGGGCGGCCCCGAGCCGATGACAAAGGGGTTGGGGAACTTCACGCCGTTGACCACCACACTGAGGTCGGGGCCCGATGTGACTGCGCCATCCACCAATTCTGGGGTTGAGGGCGCAAGAGGGGTGGTGCATGCGGGAGGCTGTGGCATGTGCTGGCGTACACGGGCGCGATTCTGGTGCTGCGTGCGCCCTCTGCGGCTCGCATGCATCGATGTGAAACACACGCGCACCAGGAGACAGGCCTGCGCGGACGCGCAGAGCCGGCCAGGCAGGCGACTGCCCAGCAGCTGCGCCCACTTAGCTGCGCCCACTGGGTGGCGAGGGTTGGCTGCCAACTCACACCCGCTGCATGCATGCACACGCAGATTGCAGCGCTGCTTGGCAAGTAAACCTTCTCAGCCAACACGATCGGCAGGGCCTGCTGCCAGCAACTCGCACCAGCATGGGGCAACAAACCCTTTCACCACTGCATCACACCCCTCGCTGCGGAACCCGTCGACCGGTCAACCCACATGCAACGACGCCATGCCCGAGTTGCATGCAGCCCGCTGCTCACCGATGGCTGGGTCAGTGATGCCGCTGAGGCGTCCGCCAGCGCCATTGCCATTTCCCGCGGCCCGCGCGGCGACGCGGCGTGCACTGACGGCGTTCGCAGGGAAGGGGCGCGAAGCGGCCCGCCCCGCGACCGGCGCGCTGCGTGTTCGGATGGCGGGATGCTGCATGGCTGGTGAGGTACTTCGTGCGGGGATAGGGACGGGCGGGGAAGGCAGGGGCGAGTCAAGAGGGCAAGGCCGGTGGTGTCGAGCTGGACGAGCCTGCTACCGAGGCTTGCAGGCCAGTATGGTGGCTCAACGAGCGTGCAGGGGATATATGGCATGCTCGAGACGGGAGCAGACGCGTGATGTTGCTAGTTCCGGCCAACCCGACGCGTTGCACCCCACCTGATCTTTGAACGCGATGGGCCCGGCACAATGAACCCGTGGATCGGTGAGTCGATCAGCATTAATAAGGTAGCTGATATTCTGCAATCAAAGGGCATGGTTGTGCCTTTGGCAATGCCATTCCACTGCAACACACCGGGTGACCAAGTCACATGTGCAGCAGCACCTCCTCAGCACCTCTGTGCGCTCACCTCACACAGAGGCCTGCAATGTGTGAACTGTCAAAATCTGCAGCAATTCGCACTGTTGAGACTCAGAATCAGGCTTGTCGGCCTTTACAAAGCGGCTTCAACGCCAGATCACAAGTCGCAGAGATCTGGTCGCCATCTGCTTCCTGTCGCACACCCTAAGCGCTTTGAATCAAAATGAGGAGTGCTGTGGCGCTCTTGAGAGGTGGGCAGCGTGCAATACTAGTGGCTTGCACTACACCGTATGTTTTATCTGCTTAGAGAATCTCCAAAAATGTCTTCCAAGCAACATATCGACCCACTTTCCTGACGGACTGCCTGGCACCCTGGCCTAGGCCCGGCCGGCGCTGCCGCTGATGCAGGTGCAGGTGCCGCAACGTCGTCGTCTCTGCTGCAGCGGCTCGCATCGCAGTGGGCAACGTCTTTGCATGACGAGAAGCAGCACGAAGATCGTGCCTTCAGCGGCTCGCTCTGCAGCACGAGCGGCGCTGGCGTGCAGCAGCGGCGGTGTTTCGCGAAGAAAGGCAGCGGCGGCGCGGCCCCCAAAGCCGCAGCAAACGCTGGCGCTGGCGGTGGCAGCGCACCGCCAGCTGTTGGGGATGACACCTCGCCCCCGACGTACCGCGCCGCACGACCGAGCCGCGGCGACCCCCTGCGGCAGCTGCCCGAGTCCCAGGTCGGTGCCATCGCGCCCCGTGGGGTGGCGACCTGGCAGCTGACCTGGCAGCTGGTGGGGCGCCATGGTCTTGCCGGCGCCCGAGCAACCCTGCATGCAACTCCTGTTGGGTTCATAACTTCTGGTCGGGTGTGAAGGCATTTTTGGCAGCATTGAGCCCTGACCCTGCCGCCATCGCCATCACCTCCCCTCCCTCTTGGTCCGCACTCCCCGTTCGCGCAGCGGAAGCTGCTGCAGGCGCTGGCGCCACCTGGCGAGAAGCTGCGCACCCCTCGGCAGATTGGGTGGGACCTGGGTCCGGCGCAGTCCATGGCGCTGCTGCACGAAACCTTGAGAGATGTGAGAACCCTGGGGTGGCCCACAGCCGGCTGTAGCCTCAGGCGCCCCCCCCTGCAGAATACGGCACATCAAAGGCTGCGGGGCGGCGGAGGGAGGATGGTGTGCGCCCTGTGTACGCCTCAGGGCCCCGTCAATGCCGCCTGTGGCCTGGGCACCGGTGGCGGTGCGGCCAGGGTGCTGCCAGGACCTGCCGCCGCGCGCAGCGGGTGCGCCAGTGAGAGCTCTACCTCGGGCCTCGAGGTGCGGCGCGCGCGTTGCTGACACCGCCCCCCCACCGCCTGCCGCCTCTGGCTCCCCAGGTGGCTGGTGCCCCCGTGCTGTACACCCCCTTTGTGGTGACAGACATCTTCCAGAGCGCACAGGCCGTGGCGGAGTGGCTTAAGGTGCGGTGGGTGCTGAGCGGGGCGGCGCACTGCTGCCCAACCCCGGGTCAGTCACGTGTGCCATTCGGGTGGAGAGGGGCTGCCAGGTTTAGCGGATGACGGAAGTCGTGCAGACAACAGAGGTGCAGGGAGAGGCGCAGTGAGCAGCTGGCTGCCCCTGCTCTTGTTCTCGGCGCAAGCCCTTGGCCCGATTGCCTGATTGCCTGCCCGTGCCGGCCAGCTGTGCGTGACCGCCCCCGCCCCTCCCCCCTTCTCAGATGGTGCTGGAGTTGGGTGAGGACTTCTCATCGATCGAGAGGTTCTTTGTGCAGGTGAGGGGAGGATGAGGGTAAGGTTGTGTGCGCGTGTGTGTGGATGAATGTGTGTGTGTGTTTGCGTGTCTACGTTACCTCTTGTTGTGTTTGTTTTTTGTGTTTTTTTGTGTGTGTATCTCTTTTTGTGTGCGAGTGTCTATGTGTCTATGTGTTGTGGGCGCGGGGGCGTTGTTGCAGCGGACGATGAGGTTAGTGCTGTGGGGTGTAAGGCAGCTAGTTGTGGGAGGCACACACGCGTGGTGAGGGTGCTTGAGGTCCCAAGGCATAGTGAGCAGCCTCGCAGCGCGGGGCGGCTGCGCACTGGGAGCCCTGGCCTCACCTCGCGGCGCCGCAGACAGGTTTTCAGAGGCCCCGCCCTCGGCAAACATTGCGCACCACACGTGCCCAGTGATGGCGGTCCACTCATGTGGCAAGCATGGAGCTGTCGACCCCACCCAATCATTGCATCGCTTTACGTCACTCTTTACCGGCAGCAAGAGGGTGTTTTCTAAGTGGAAACGTGGCTCCACAAGGGGGAGTGATGCCCCTGTGGCCACATGAGTGAGGGGCGGGACCACCTCAACATGACGGCGCCCCCCATCCCTGTTCTCCTCGCCAGGTCCTGGCCACAGAGCCGCGCCCTGACGTGCGGGGCATCAAGGTGCAGATCAAGGGGCGGCTGGCGGGCAAGGGGGGCAAGGCGACCAAGAAGGTGTGCGCTGGCGTGCGCGTGGTGTTTCTTTTTGGGGGGCAATTTTGGGCCTAGATGAGGGCCAAGTGGGGGTCGCGGGGCGCCTCACTTGCGTGTATGTGAGGACGGATTTGTGCGATGCGGCCGGCTAAATTGGCAGTGCACGAGTTGTTGTGCTGAGTGTTGCAACTGGCTGCATCAGGCGGCTCACAAAATACCTATGAATCCCGCCCCACGAATGAGATCCCCGGCCTCATCCCTCCGCCGCACCCCCCCCCCCCCATCACCCCTCAGGTGTGGCAGAGTGGTGCCACGAGTGTGGCCAACCTGGATGAGCCCGTGGACAGCGC